>NC_087303.1:2472887-2572887 GCF_015220805.1 Pogoniulus pusillus | reverse complement strand
CCCCCCACCCCGGACCCCTCTTCCCGTTCCCCGGTTCCCGCCGCGGATGTTTTTTTGTTTTGGCGGAGAGCGGAGTCCCCGGGGTCGAGGTGGGGGTGAGGGGGAGATGGAGGGGGGGGGTCCCGGCGAGAACTGCATGCACCGGTGTGCTCCTTTCCCCAGTTCCTTCCCCCTTCCTTTTCTCTCCACCCGGGGCTCCCCCACCCCACCCTTTCGGCCCCGCTGGACGCTCGCAGCCCGGTCCCCGCCGTGACGAGCCGCCGCCGTCGCCGCCGCCGCCGGGGCGATTCGCGGCGAACCTGTAATTACCGAGCGTCCTTCGACGGCGATTAATAAATATTCAATGTTGACTCCGCCGCCTTCGCCGCTTTCCTTCCGCACCGGGGCGCAGGCCTGACACCCTCCCGCCACTGCCGGGGGTCGACCGCGGTACTTCCCGGTACGTCTCCCTACCTCCCGGTGCCTCCGCCCGAGTGCGCGGCCCGCGGTGGGGCGGCGCTGATATAAAGCGGTTCTGCCCCACGGGTGTCCCCCCCGGGACCGGAGAGGCGGTGTGCTTGTATGTCGTGTGTGTGTCCCCCCCCCGCCAATAAAGGCACCAGGGCAGCGGCCCGGCTCGGTCCCGGATCTGCCGTTAACGGGAGAGCCGCAGCCGTGGCACAGCTCCGGTCCCCCGGGAAATCCGTGCTCAGAGCTGGCACGGGTCCGAGGTGCCAGTGGCCTCGGCGAAGGTGCGCGGTGGCCAAGGACAGGTTGCTGGCCTCGGTACACGGTCGGCGGCCGGTGTGGTGCCCAGTGCCAGTGCCCGTTGGAGCTCCGGCAGCGTCGGTGAGGTGTTTGCTGCCAGTGTCGATTCCCGGTGCCAGCGCCCGATGGTGCCCCGGGAGTCTTGGCGCGGCGCCCCGTCCCGGTGCCCACGCCATTGTCGGTTTACAGTGCCAGCGCCCTGTGAATCCCCTAAGCCCCGTCGCGGTGCCCGGTCCCGGTGCTCGGTGCCCGGTGCCCGGTGCAGAGCTGTCCGCCGCGACGGTGCTGAATAGGCTCCAGAGCTCCTCCGCCTTATCTGGCGAACGGGCATCGGTCTACCGATCGTCCCCGCCATCGGGGCTCATCACTGCCCGGCCGCCTCGGATCCTGGGCATCGTCGGGCACCGGACTCCCGGTTGTGTGGTGTTGCTGCCCCCGGGAGTGGCGGGAGTCGCTTGCCCGCGGGTATCGACGTGTACCGGGGTAGCACCCCAAGGACGGACCCTCTACTTCCCTCCCGGGAGAGGCCGGGGGCACCCCCGCCCCAAGGCTCCGCGGGTTTTGGGGGAAATCTGGGCAGGTCTGGGGGCAGGCCGGGCCCGGGGCCGCCGGGGCTGGAAAAGGGGAACAACTGCAGAGCGGCCTCGACGTGCCGGGTCCGGCTCGGGGAAATGGGCGTCGGGGAACTGGGACCGGGAGGGGAGCAGCCTCCAAAGCTCTCCCCGAGCACCCCTGGTCCAGTCCCCGGCACTCGCCTCTCCCGGAGAGGAGCGAAGGCTCTTCCGACGGCTTCAGCCCGAGCACCCTCCCGGGAAGGGCCTCGTTTCTCCGGGGAAAAAGCCCCGGAGAGGACCCGGGAAGTGGCTCGGCGGGGCCGGGTGCGGGCGATGCCTTTCGACCGTCACCCCGCAACCGGCATTGGGACCGCAGCGGATGCCCAAGCCGACGGCAGGGGGACTGGGGGCTGCGGGGGGCCCCCGACATCTGCTCCCGGGAAGGGCCCGGGCCCGGTAGCGTCGGAGAGTGTCGGTCCCGGGTGCGGGGCTTCTCTTTTCCGTTTCATTCCCGAGATTTTTGTTTCCTCGGCCCCGCCGAAGCGAAGGGATGCGGGAACCCGCCCCGCTGCTCCGGCCCCGACCGGCCCCGCAATGCGGCCTCTCACTCGGTGCATGGCCTCGGTTCGAAGCTCTGGAGAAAACCTCCGGTGCAAAGCTCCGGTGGAAGGTTTTGCTGCACGGTCCCGGTGCACGGTTTCGTTGCAAAGCTCCGGTGCACGGCCCCGTACAGAGCGCCGGTGCGTGCCCAGAATGCCCGGTCCCGGTGCAAGGCTTCAGTGTCCGGTTCTTGTACAAGGCTGCGGTGCCCGGTCCTGATGCCCGTTCAGTGGCTTTCGGGATGGCAGGTGGGGAACTGCTTAACAGCGGCGACCCACGGGGCTCTGCGAAGGTTTTGCGTGATCGTGGGATCAAAGTCACCCCGGGTGTTGGGGGGAATTTATGTGGGGGTGTTACCGGGACACCAGCACGGCTCGGTCTGAGGGGACCGAGGTGAGGCCAGCAACGAGAGGACCTCTGTGTGGCAGCTGGCTCAGGTTCAACCCCCCCCTATATTTAAGGGGCAGAATGAAGTAAGGGGGTGGAGGGGGCTGCTGCTCCCCACTCTCCCACCCCAGGTACTCCCAGTGCCCCCCCAGTGCTCCCAGAGCCTTCGACCCGTCTGAGAACGGCGGGAGGGCTCGGGGCGAGCGCCAGCTCCGGGTCGCCGCTGCCACCCGGCGAGTGCCAGCCGTGGGGAGGTGGCGGGGGGGGGGAGGAGGAGTCATTGCTTCAGTTTAAATTTCACGGCATCTGTTCGTTATTACCCGGCGCGGGCTGGATACGGGCAGCGAAATTAACGCCAGATCCCTGCCAAAATCTCAGCCACCGTAAAAACCGGAGCTAAAAAACCGGAGCCTCCCGGCGCCGGCTCCTCATCGAGCTACGGAATCGGCCCCGTTACCCCCAGAGGAGTCTGGTGGCGTCTTTCGAGGGGTTTAAAAGTCGAAGGTTGGGGGGTTCAGGAGGATGCATGTGGGGATGTGTGTTCCGCTCCCCCTTTTCCTCCCCCTCCCTGGCCCCGGTGCTGTGCGATAAGGACACCGGGATGATGACCGTGGGGATAGGAAAAGGTCTTCGCTGTCCCCTAGAGCTGTAACCGGGGCGAGGCGGGCTGGCAGAGGTCCCCGCCGCACCGGGGGCTGACGAGACGCCCCCCTCCCCTCCTTTTCTCACCCCCTCCCCCGGGCTGCCAGGCTCCATCGCAGAGGAGTTAAAACAAGGACATCTGTGCCTGGAATCGCTGCGAAGCTCCAAACCTGCCAACGCCTGCTGGCACCGGCCGCCAGCAAATGCCGGTTCTCCGGAATGCGGCACCGCCTGCAGCCCAGCCCGGGGGGCCAGCACCGAC
Organism: Pogoniulus pusillus; assembly: GCF_015220805.1. Classification (NCBI taxonomy): domain Eukaryota; kingdom Metazoa; phylum Chordata; class Aves; order Piciformes; family Lybiidae; genus Pogoniulus; species Pogoniulus pusillus. The sequence continues at coordinate 2,569,695 of NC_087303.1, read as the reverse complement.
ATCCCACCCCCCTCCCTGTCTGCAGCCCAGCCTGGGGGAGCCTGCACCCTCACCCCCCATCCCCCCCTCCAACACCGTCCAGACTGGTCCGACCCTGCCCCGGGAGCTGCAGGGTGCTTTTGGAGTGGGAGTTTGGCCCAGCTGGTCCCCCCCACCCGGGTACACGCACGTGTGAGGCAGGAGTGGGGTTTGTGCACCCCTACTCCCACGCCGGGGACTGTCCTGACTTACATCGTGTCCCAGTTTCGTCCCCATCATGCCCCTGCCAGTAGCAGCCTTGTGAGGAGCTGACACGCTGCAGCCCCCCCAGCCCTCGCTAGGGTCGGATCCCCCCCACTTCCCAGCCCCGCTGCCAGTGTGCGGCTCAGCTCCGACCTCTGCCTCCGTCCCCACCAGAGGCGTAGTGGGGGTGGGACCGTGGCGGTGGGAGATGCCAAGGGCTTGAGGAGAGGCACCCACGTTGGTGTGGGGCACGGCCAGCTCTGGGGAGACTGCATGGAGGGGCTGGGAGAGGGTAAAGCAATAAAGGGGGGGGTTCAGATGGTACCCGAGGGAAGGGATCACCCAGGGCCAAGGGCGCTTGGACAGCCGGGGCTCTGCTGACGAGCCCGGGGGTCTCCAGCCTCATCCCTGTGGAAAGGGAAGCCCCTGCCCATCCCCAAGGGGGAGGAAAGGGGCAAAACCCAAGCGAGAGGCAGCTTGGGGGTGGGGGCTGGATCCAGCAGACGCTGGGCTGGCCCTGGCCAGGAGCTGCAGAGAGCAGGTGGTGCCCACCTGAGCACCCCTCAAAGCCAAGCTTCTCTTCTCTTCTCTTCTCTCTCTTCTCTCTCTTCTCTTCTCTTCTCTTCTCTTCTCTTCTCTTCTCTTCTCTTCTCTTCTCTTCTCTCTTCTCTCTTCTCTCTTCTCTTCTCTCTCTTCTCTCTTCTCTTCTCTTCTCTCTTCTCTTCTCTTCTCTTCTCTTCTCTTCTCTTCTCTTCTCTCTTCTCTCTTCTCTCTTCTCTTCTCTTCTCTTCTCTTCTCTTCTCTTCTCTTCTCTTCTCTTCTCTTCTCTTCTCTTCTCTTCTCTTCTCTTCTCTTCTCTTCTCTTCTCTTCTCTTCTCTCTCTCTTCTCTTCTCTTCTCTTCTCTTCTCTTCTCTTCTCTTCTCTTCTCTTCCTCTTCTCTTCTCTTCTCTCCTCTCTTCTCTTCTCTCTTCTCTCTCTCTCTTCTCTCTTCTCTCTTCTCTCTTCTCTTCTCTTCTCTTCTCTTCCCTGCTCCTCCATTCTCTTCTCTTCTCTTCTCTTCTCTTCTCTTCTCTTCTCTTCTCTCTTCTCCCTTCTCTCTCCTCTCTCTTCTCTTCTCTTCTCTTCTCTTCTCTCTCTTCTCTTCTCTTCTCTTCTCTTCTCTTCTCTTCTCTTCTCTTCTCTTCTCTCTTCTCTTCTCTTCTCTTCTCTTCTCTTCTCTTCTCTTCTCTTCTCTTCTCTTCTCTTCTCTTCTCTTCTCTTCTCTTCTCTTCTCTTCTCTTCTCTTCTCTCCTCTCTCTCCCTCGACCCTCTCTCTCCTCTCCTTCCCCTCTCCCTCTCCTCTCCCTCTCCTCTCCCTCTCCTCTCCCTCTCCTCTTCCTCTCCTCTTCCTCTCCTCTTCCTTTCCCCTCTCCCCTCTCCCTTGTGATCCTCATCCCAGGCACTGCAGCCCCTCCAGACGCCCGGGACAGGTGGGTAAGCCCCTGCCCACGCCCGCGCCGATGCCCCCAGCCCCTGGCGGGCTCCCGGCCGCCGCTCGGTGCCTCGTTTCAGACGGGAAATGTCCATTTTGTTGCTACTTAAAAGCTGATTTACGGCGGCTGCATCCCAGCCCTGCCTTGGCCCGCGTTCATCCCATAATATGCCCATTTCTCTTGGCAGCTCTGGCTCGGCCGGGCACGCCGGAGCTCTGTGCTGGACAGCGAGGGCACCGGGGGCTCAGATTCCATTCCCTCTTGGCAGCCTGATCCTCGTGGATGGATCCCATCTGCTTCCAGTGGATCCCAACAGCCCCGAAGCGGGCGGAGGGAAGGAAGAGAGCCCAAAAACACCCACTCGGGACTGCAGGGCTGGAGGGGACGCAGCGAGGGATGGGGGACAGCACGGGGTGGGTGGGGAGGTTCTCATCACCCTGCTACAGCCTGGACCCTCTCCTCCCCTCCCCCCCCTCCCCCTTTTCCACCCAGCTTCCGCAGGGATGAAGCCGATGGGATCCATCCACGAGCAGCCAGCAGGACAGACAGACGCCGTGCCCAGACAAGCCGGGGGCAGGGTGGCAGCGAGCAGCATCCCGGCTTGCCCGACCCTTCTGCACGCTCCTAATTAAATCTGACTTAATTATCCCTCTTTTGGTTAAATGTAATTGGGAAAGGGGGGGGGGGAGAGGGAGGGAGGAGGTGGGAGGGGGAGAAGGAAAAGCGCTTTTGGAAGCATCCCACAGCTCCGGTGCCCGCTCGCTTGGAGCTGTTAAAGCCTTTCCCGAGTTGGCACCGGGCGGCAGGGGCCGGATTGTGCCCTAATCCCACCAAATCCAACAAGTTCCCAGCGCAAACCAATCAGGCTGAGAGCAGCTGCCATAATAATCCTAATTCCACCCCGCTCGGTACCCAAAATCCGGCGATCCGGCAGCGAAAGCCGTGGGCAAAGAGGAGGGGAGGAAGGGGGAGGATGACATCTGCAGCCCACCTCTGCCCTCCAGCTCATCCGCTGCCCGCAGCGGTGCCAAGGTTACCCCAGAGCCTAAGGGCGAATCCTTCTGCCCTGCCCTCACCCCCCCCCCCCCCCCCTTAAACTCACCCTCCCCATCACCCTGCCTGACCCCTGCTACCCCTCGACGAGCAATGCTGGAGAGGCTGTGGCTGTGCCCCCCGTGCCCGGGCGGTGGCACAGTGCCCAGGTTCCCCCCTTCCCTTGTCGTGGTCTCCCCAGGGACGGGGGGGATCGGGCGGTCGCAGCTGGCGCACGCAGCCGTAATGGCCACGGCTGGGCTGGCACGTCGGCCCCGCGCCTGCGGGCACACGGGCAGGAGCAGCTTGTGTGCGGTTTGTCCTTGACTAGTCCCCGGCGTAGCTGCCCTCGCTTGGCGCTGCCCGCCCCGGCACAAAGCCACCCCGCGGTGTGCCCACAGCAGAGGCCTCTCAGCTCATCACACCGAGTGATGCCAGGCTTTGGCTGGCACCGAGGCTCGGTGCCATAGGCCGGGCAGGACGAACAGCATCTTGCTGTGCTCTAGTGGGGGAGGGATTCTCCATCGGTGCCTTCTCTTGGTGTTGGAGTCCATGGGTATGGCACTGGTACTGGCACTGGCACCAGCACTGGCACTGGCAGCGCTGCGGTTGTGAAGCTGGGCAGGGTGTGGGGGGGTTATTTCTATCCTTGCACTTACGTTGGGGGGCAAGGGGGCAAAGAGGGCACCCCACTGCTGTGCTCTGTCGGGAAGGGAACCCTCCATGCCAGAGGCATGGGTATGATACTGGCACTGGCATCAGCACTGGCACCAGCACTGTGAGCAGAGCTGAGCAGGATCTGGGGGTGGTTATTTCCACCCTTGCCATTGTCTTGAGGGGCAAAGTGGGCATCCCACTGCTGTGCTTTGGTGGGAAGAGATTCCTCCGTGATGGACACATGGGCATAACATTGGCACCAGCACTGGCACCAGCACCAGAGCCACAATCCATTGCAGCACCATGACTGCAGAGCTGGGCAGGATTTGGGGGGGGGTGGGGGTGTGTATTTCCATTCTTGTTGCTATTCTGAGGGGGCAAGGATGGCACCTCACTGCCATGCTGCAGTGGGAAGAGAATCCCTCATGCCAGAGACATGGGTATGACACTGGCACTGCTATCAGCACTGGCACCAGCACCATGACTAGAACTGAATAAGATCTGGGCAGAGCTGGGCAGGACTTGGGGGGGTTACTCCCATCCTTGCTGCTATTTTGGGGGGGAGAGGGCAAAGATGGCACCTCACTGCGATGCTGCAGTGGGAAGAGAATCCCCCATGCCAGAGACATGGGCATGACACTGGCACTGGCCCCAGCACCATGACTAGAGCTGAGTAGGATCTAGGCAGAGCTGGGCAGGACTTGGGGGGGTTACTTCCATCCTTGCTTCTATTTTGGGGGGGGGGCAAAGATGGCACCTCACTGCCATGCTGCAGTGGGAAGAGAATCCCCCATGCCAGAGGCGTGGGCATGACACTGGCACTGGCCCCAGCACCATGACTAGAGCTGAGTAGGATCTAGGGAGAGCTGGGCAGGACTCGGGGGGGCTACTTCCATCCTTGCTTCTATTCTGGGAGTAGAATCCCCCATGCCAGAACCAGGGGCATAACAGTGGCACTGCCAGCCGGGCAGGACCCAAGCTGGAGGAGGGGGTGGGGCTATCCCTTGCATCCTCCCTCCAGAGGGATCCTGGAGCTGGCGTTTGGCATTTTCGGGGGGGTTGTTTCCTTCATTGCTTTGCTTTTTGGTGCGGTTGTTGCTGCTGTTGTTGTTGCCTCTCTCAGCGCACGAAAGTTGCCAAAATCCGAGGAGCTCCTTAATGGTTTCTTAATGCTGCCCAAAGCGGGCGAGGGGCAAACGATGCCATCCATCTTGGCAGGGTTTGGGATCGCAGCTGACATCCGATCCATCATACCCTGGGACATTAACTCCTTTGGAAGGGACCCAAAAGCCGAGCTCCGGCTCCTGCTCCGCCGCCGCTGGAGCCCCGTTAACCACTTTACTGCTGGCATCTTGGCACCGCCTGCCCGCGGGGCTGTGCCTTTCGGGGCCGCGCCCGTTGTTTGTCTGAGCCTTGGGTGCAGCTGGCATCGTGAGTGGCATCGCCCTCCTCTCAGCGGCAGCCTCCTCTTCGTCTCGTCAGCCTCGTCTTCTTCCTCCTTCTCCTCTTCTTCTTCCTCCTGCTCCTCTTTCTCTTCTTCTTCCTCCTCCTGCTCCTCCTTCTCCTCTTCTTCTTCCTCTTCCTTCTCCTCTTCTTCTTCCTCTTCCTTCTCCTCTTCTTTCTCCTGCTCCTCTTTCTCCTCTTCTTCCTCCTGCTCCTCCTTCTCCTCTTCTTCTTCCTCCTGCTCCGCTTTCTCCTCTTCTTCTTCTTCCTCCTGCTCCTCCTTCTCCTCTTCTTCTTCCTCCTGCTCCTCTTTCTCCTCTTCTTCTTCCTCCTCTTCTTCTTCCTCCCCCTGCTCCTCCTTCTCCTCTTCTTCTTCCTCCTGCTCCTTTTTCTCCTCTTCTTCTTCCTCCTCCTGCTCCTCCTCCTCCTCCTCACCCATGACTTTCACCTAACCTTCACCCCAGGACCTCCTCCCCCCTCCTTCCATTGTTTTGTACTCGTCTGAGGCATTTCGTCCCCGTGGAGCAGTCTGTGGGGACAAAAGGGACATTCTGAGGGACAAAAGTGCAGGGGGTGGCTTTGACCCCCAACCTCTGCCCAGGTGCCCCATGCCTCAGTTTCCCCACTGCTCCCTGGGGAAGGGCTCAGCTTGTGCCCATCTTGGGTGGGGGGTCAGTGGGACAGGTGGGTCCTCCCGGGGGGACTGCTGGCACCTCAAAGCCAAGGTGAGGAGGTGTCCCCATCCCCTGTGTCCCCCCACCCCAGTGAATGCTGGTGACTCTCCTCACTCACTGCAATGCCCCAGGAGCTTGGTGGCCCCACAGAGAGTCACAATGCCAGGGACGGTGGCACTGGTCTGGGTCCCTGCTGGGCACAGCTGAGGGTGCTGGGAGCATCCCCAGCCAGGCAGGGTGAGATTCTGTCCCCCTCCACCTGCTGCCACAGCGGGGGACACAGAGAGGCACAGGGCAGGCAGGGACCCAGAGGGACCCAGGGTACCTCATGGCCACCATCAGCTCCAGCACCCCCTTCAGCCTCATCACCCTCACTGCCTTCACCATCCTCACTGTCCCTACCAGCCCCATCCCGTGGCGGGGGGGGGGACGGGACACAAGAGGCCCCAGTCCGGGGTTATATAGACTGAGTGGGTGGGGCCAGGGGCAGGGAAGGCTGCGATTGGTCAGCAGCAGAAGCCCTGGCAGGGGATTGGCTGAGGGGATGAGTATCGGATGGGGATTGGCTGAGCTCTGTCCCTCATCCCTGGGAGCAGAGTGGTCCCTGGTGGCCATCCCGTGATGGGTCACCTGCTGCTGGGGACTCACCAGCTCGGTGCCAGTCCTGCCCCCCCAGGGTCGTGGCTCTGTTCCCCCAGAGGGTGCCCAGTCCCTCGGTGCCCACCCCAGCCGGTGGGTGACACAGAGGGGCCAAAGCAGAGCCTGCCCCCCCCTGGAGTGGAGGACACAGGGACAGAATCCCCTCACGGGGCAGTTCTGGTGGCTCCCTGCTGAGGAGAGGTCCCTGCCCTTATGCCCGTCCGTTCCCCCCCCCCCCCCCCCCCCGTCTGCCTGTACAGCCACCCACTCGCCCACCACCCTGCATGTCACCTGCCTGCCCATCCTCCTGCCTGTGTGTCTGTCGCTGCCCAGCCAGCTGCCCAGCTGGTGCCCCCCTGCTCACCCACCCATCCCTCCACCACCCAGCTGCTGACGGCTGTGGGACCTGGAACCCCTCCTGGGCTGGAACCATCACTTGGCACCTGTTGAGTCTCCTGAGTGGGTGGTGCCAAGCAGGGTGTGGCAGTGCTGGGTGGAGCCTCTCCAGCGGTGCTGGGTCTGTTTGGCACCCTCAGCCTCCTCACCTCCACACCTTCATCACCCTCTTCTGCCCCACCTCCCCTTTGACCCCCATTGCCCTCACCTTCGTTAGCCCTCATCCACCCTATCACACTCATCCTCCCCATGGCCCCCTTCATCATCATCATCATCATCATCCCCCCCACCTCTTGACCCCATCACCTCCATTCCCCCACCAGTGCTTCAACTCCCATCACCTCCTATCCTCCTCCTTGCCCCCATCATCCTCACCCTCCCCATTGCCCCTGTCACCCCCACACTCTCCACCCTCCCTATCATCCTCACCCTCCTCATTCCCCTCTTTATCTGCTGCTTGACCTCCTCACCCCCAGCTTCCTCTTCACCTCTCTCACCCCCAGCTCCCTTTTCACCTCTCTCACCCCTGGCTCCCTTTTCACCTCTCTCACCCCCGGCTCCCTTTTCACCTCTCTCACCCCCAGCTCCCTTTTCACCTCTCTCACCCCCGGCTCCCTTTTCACCTCTCTCACCCCCGGCTCCCTTTTCACCTCTCTCACCCCTGGCTCTCTTTTCACTTCCATCACCCCCAGCTCCCCCCCTCACCTTCATCTCCCCCTTCACCCCTATCACCCCCATTTCCCCCTTGACCCCATCACCTCCACCAACCCTATCTCCCTCTTCACCCCCACATGCCTCTTCACTTCCTTCACCCCCACCTCCCCTTTCACCCCCACCCCCTTCAGCCCATCTCTCCTTTCACCCTCACCTCCACCCCCATCACCCCCATCTCCATCTTCACCCCACCACTCTCTTCACCCCTATCTCCCCCTTCACTCTTATCACCCCTTGACCCCTGCCATACACTTCACCCCATCTCCCTCTTCACTCTCATCTCCCTCTTCACTCTCATCACCCCCTTCACCCCTGCCATCCTCTTCACCTCTATCTCCCCCTTCACCCCTATCTCCCCGTTCACCTCCACCACCTTCTTCACCCCCATCACTCCACCCCCACCACCCTCTTCACCCCCATCTCCCCCTTCACTCTCATCCCCTCCTTCACTCCCATCACCCCCTTCACCCCTGCCACCCTCCTCACCCCTATCTCTCTGTTCACCCCCACCCCCCTCTTCACCCTATCTCCCCCTTCACCTCTACCACCCCCTTCACCCCCACTCCCCCATCCCTCCCACCACCTCCTTCCCCGCTTTGCCCCTCACTCCCAGCCCTCTCTCTCCCTCTCCCCGCAGCTCTCCCCGAGCCCCCCGAGCGTATGGCAGGAATCAACGCCTGTCGCAGGCGCCTTAATCTGTTTTTCTAAGCCGCCCACCAGCACCACGTTCGCCGAATTAGGGCCGACAGCTGCCGCTGCTCCTCTTCGGCTTTTCTCTCTCTCTCTCCCTCTCCCTCCCTCTCTCTCTCTCTCTCTCTCTCTCCTCCTTCCCCCCCCCTCCCCTTTTTTTTTTCCATGCCCGCTGCCTCCTGCCACAGATGCCGAGGGCCGGGAGCCGCGCGGGTACCCGCAGCATCTGCGGCGAGGAGGCAGCGGCAGCGGCAGCGGCGGCGGCGGCGGGCACGGCGTTGGCACGTGGGCATCGCCCGCACGAAGCCCACCCAAACCTGATGAAAGCCACCAGAGATTCCCCGATGGGCCAGCAGCCACCACTACCATCCTCATCCTCATCCTTCCTTTCCTTTCCTTTCCTTTCCCTTTCCCTTCCTTCCTTCCTTCCTCCTCCTCCTCCTCCTCTCGCTGTTTTTCGGCGGTGCTGGAGAGCAGTAGAATGCTCTATGCAAATGAGATGGTTATTACCGCAATGTTCGTCAAGCTGAGCTGAGAAGACATTAATAGCCTGATGAATATGCATGTGAATTTGTTAATTAAGTTAATTATTCTGCTGAAAATGCATTCGTCTTCCAAGGACATTCTCCCAATGATTTTTTACATGCTCCAGCCATTAGTCATGCTGCATTTTAGCAGGGGGAAAGGAGTTTGCTTAAGTTGGAGGGATACAGGCAGAGGCAGCAAAATAAAGCAGGGGAGGGGAAGGGAAGGGAAGGGGGGAGAGGAAAAAAATAGGAGGGAAAGGCGAGGAGGGGTTCAGGGAAAAGGAGAGGAAATGGAAGGCAAGAGGAGGAATTAAAGGGAGAGGGAAGAGAGGAGAGCGAGGGACAAAGCAAAGGGAAGAAGAGGGAGAGAAGGGGAGGAGAGAAAGTCAGAGGGAAGAGGAGGAAAGGAGTGGAAATGGAGAGGAAGAAGAGAAGAGGGAAAGGAGTGGAAATGGAGGGGAAGAAGAGGGAAAGAAAAAGGAAAGGAGTGGAAATGGAGGGGAAGAAGAGGGAAAGGGGAAAGGAGAGAAAGTCAAAGGGAAGAGGGGGAAAGGAGTGGAAATGGAGGGGAAGGGAAGGGGAGGGGGGAGAGGAAAAAAATAGGAGGGAAAGGCGAGGAGGGGTTCAGGGAAAAGGAGAGGAAATGGAAGGCAAGAGGAGGAATTAAAGGGAGAGGGGAGGCGAGGGACAAAGCAAAGGGAAGAAGAGGGAGAGAAAGGGAGGAGAGAAAGTCAGAGGGAAGAGGGGGAAAGGAGTGGAAATGGAGAGGAAGAAGAGAAGAGGGAAAGGAGTGGAAATGGAGGGGAAGAAGAGGGAAAAGGGAAAGGAAAGTCAAAGGGAAGAGGGGGAAAGGAGTGGAAATGGAGGGGAAGAAGAGGGAAAGGGGAAAGGAGTGGAAATGGAGGGGAAGAAGAGGGAAAGGGGAAAGGAGAGAAAGTCAAAGGGCAGAGGGGGAAAGGAGTGGAAATGGAAGGGAAGAAGAGGGAAAGAAAGGGGAAAGGAGTGGAAATGGAGGGGAAGAGGGAAAGATAGGGGAAAGGAGAGAAAGTCAGAGGGAAGAGGGGCAAATGAGTGGAAGTGGAGGGGAAGCAGAGGAAAAGAAAGGGGAAAGGAGTGGAAATGGAGGGGAAGAAGAGGGAAAGGGGAAAGTCGAAGGGAAGAGGGGGAAATGAGTGGAAATGGAGGGGAAGAAGAGGGAAAGAAAAGGGGGAAGGAGGAAAAAATCAAAGGAGAGGAGGAGAAATCAAGGGAAAAGGGGAGAAAATGCAAGGAAGAGAGAGAGAAATCGAGGGGAAAGGAGGAAAAATCAAAGGAAAGAAGGGGAAATGGAGAGGAAAGGGGAGAAAATCAAAGGGCATGAGGGGAAATCAAAGAAAAGGAGGGAAAATCCAAGGGAAGAGTGGGAAATAGAGGAAAGAGGAGGGGAAGTCAAGGAAAAAGGGGAGGAGGGAAAGAAGAGAAAAGGTCAAAAATGTCAAGGAAAAGGTCAAAAAAAGCCAAGGAAAAAGTGAAAACCATCAGGGAAAAGGTGGGAAAATGAAGGAAAAGTTGGGAAAAGGGAGGTAAAAGGCCAAAATCATCAAGGAAAAGGGAAAAAATGTGAAAACGATGAAAAAAATCAATGAAAAGGAGAAAACAATCAAGGAAAAAGAGAAAACAATCAAGGGAAAGGAGAAAAATCAAGGAAAAGACCAAGAAGGGTAAGGGGGAGGGAAAAAAGTCAAGGAAAAGGCACAAAAAGTCAAGAAAAAAGAGAAAATGTCAAGGAAAAGTCAAGAATGTCAAAGGGGAAGGGGGGGAAGAGGAAAGAAAATCAAGGGAAAATGAGTAAAAATTAAGAAAAGGCCAAATAAATGCTGGGAAATGAGGAAAAAAATCAAGAAAAAGGCCAAAAGGATTAAAAAAACTGTGAAAAAATCAGGAAAAGGAGAAACAAATCTAGAAAAAGGCAAAAAAAGGAGAGGGAAGGATGAAAAAAAAGGATGAGAAGGCTAAAAAGAGTCAAGAAATAGGTTAAAAATGGGAAAAGGGAAGGGAAAAGATCAAGACCAAGGACAAAACTTGAAGGAAAAGGGCAAGGAGTGGAGGGGAAGGGGAAAAACATTCAGGCAGAGGCCAGAAATGAAAGGGGAAAGGGGGGAAAGAGCAAGAAGAAGGCCAAAAATTGAAGGGAAAGAGCAAGAATGGAAGGAAAAGGGTTCAAATGGAAGGAAAGGGGCAGGAATTGAAGGAAAAGAGGGGAAATGAAGGGAAAAGAGGGCAAAATTCAAGGGAAAAGTGGAAATTCAAGGAAAAGAGGAAATAAAACACAAGAACAGGGCCCAAAAAAATGAAGGAAAAGAGCAAGAATGGAAGGAAAAGGGGGAAAAATAAGGAAAAGGGCAAAAGAGTCAAGGAAAAAGCCAAATATTGAAGGAAAGGGCCAAAAGTTGAAGGGAATGGGTCAAAAAAAGCCAAAAATCAAGGAAAGGAGGGAAGAAAATTCAAGAACAAGGCTAAAAATTGAAGGAAAAGGGCACAAGTTGAAGGAAAGTGGTGGAAAATGAAGGTAAAAGGGGCCAAAATTTGAGGGGGAAAGTGAAAAATCAAGGAAAAGAGGAAATGGAAATCCATAATAAGGCAAAAAGATGGAAGGGGAAGAGCAAGAATGGAAGGAAAAAGGCAAAAATCGAAGGTAAAGGGTAAAAGATTCAAGGAGAAAGGAAAAAATGAAGGGAAACAGGAAATAAAAATCAAAAACAAGGTCAAAAATGGAAGGAAAAGAGGAAAAGTCAAAGGAAAAAGCCAAAAAAATGAAGGGAAGAGCCAAAAATTGAAGGGCAGTGGTGAAAAGTGAAGGGAAAAGTGGCCAAAATTCAAGGAAAAAGTGAAAAATCAAAGCAAAGAGGAAATAAAAATCAAGAACAAGGCCAAAAATTGAAGGAAAAAGGCAAAAAATGGGGGAAAAAAAGGCAAAAATTGAAAGAAAAATCCAAAAATGGAAGGAAAAAGCCAAAAATTGAAGGAAAGGGACAAAAGTTGAAGGGAAAGGGTCAAAATTCAAGGAAAAAAAAACTAAAAATCAAGGAAAAGAGGAAATAAAAATCAAGAACAAGGCAAAAGAATGAAGGTAAGAGCCCAAAATTGAAGGAAAATGGTGAAAAATGAAGGGAAAGGCTCAAAAATTCAAGGCAAAACCTAAAAAATTGAGGAAAAGAGGAAATAAAAATCAAGAAGAAGGCAGAAAGCAGAAGGAAAAGAGCAAAATTTGAAGGGAAATGGTGAAAAATTATGGAAAAGGGTCAAAAATTGAGGGGAAATGGTGAAAAATGAAGGAAAGAGGAAATAAAAATCAAGAACAAGGCAAAAAATGGAAGGAAAAAGGCAAAAAAATGGAAGGAAAAAGGCAAAAATTGAAGGGAAATGGTGAAAATGAAGGGAAAAGGCCAAAAATTCAAGGGAAATGGTGAAAAATTAAGGAAAAGAGATAATAAAAATCAAGAACAAGGCAAAAAATGGAAGGAAAAGAGCAAAATTTGGAGGGAAATGGTGAAAATGAAGGAAAAAGTTAAAAACATGAGGGGAAATGGTGAAAAATGAAGGGAAAGGTCCAAAAATTGAGGGGAAATGGTGAAAAATGAAGGAAAAGGGCCAAAAATTGAGGGGAAATGGTGAAAAATGAAGGAAAAGGTCCAAAAATTGAGGGGAAATGGTGAAAAATGAAGGAAAAAGGCCAAAAATTGAGGGGAAATGGTGAAAAATGAAGGAAAAGGTCCAAAAATTGAGGGGAAATGGTGAAAAATGGAGGAAAAAGGCAAAAATTGAGGGGAAATGGTGAAAAATGGAGGAAAAAGGCAAAAATTGAGGGGAAATGGTGAAAAATGAAGGGAAAGGGCCAAAAATTGAGGGGAAATGGTGAAAAATGAAAGAAAAGGTCCAAAAATTGAGGGGAAATGGTGAAAAATGGAGGAAAAAGGCAAAAATTGAGGGGAAATGGTGAAAAATGAAGGAAAAGGTCCAAAAATTGAGGGGAAAAACTGAAATGAAGGCAAATAGAGAATAAAACTCAAGACCAAGGTGAAAAAAATCCAGAAGGAAAAGAGCAAAATTCGAGGGGAAAAAGGAGGAATGGAAGGAAAAGATGACAAAAAAGAAGGCAAAAGAGGCAAAAAATCAAGGAAAAGGCCCAAAAATGAGGGGGGGGGGGACAAAAAAAGGGGGGCGGGGGGAGACTAAAAAAGGAACCTAAGGCAAAGCTGAACTGAAGCAAAAAGCCCCCAAAAGGAAGGAGCTGAAGCTCTGAGCAGCACTTTTGGGGGTGCCAGGAGGGTGCTGGGAGCTGCCCCCCCCCCCCGGGTTGGGTTTTTTTTGCCTCTTCCCCCACTTCTGAGGCTAAACTTTTTTTTTCCCCCCTCCCCCTTTTCTCTTTCTCTCTTTTTTTCCTCTCCCCCTCTCTTGCCGGTGCCAAATTTCCAACACATTAATTAATTGTTGTAGCCAATTAAGTGGAGTTGTGCAAATGAGTTTAGTGCTAATTGCCATGCAGTGCCTGTAATCACATAGGGAACTTGCTGAGAGGTGGAGGGAGATGGGGAGGGAGGGGGAGAGGGGCGGGGAGGGGGGGGGGGGCAAGGGATGTGCCCCCCCCTGGCATGCCTGGGTATGGGGCTAGGGGCAGGAGGCATGGAAATGCCACCCACTGTGGTGCCCGAGGCCAGGGAGAGAGGAGGGCTGCGAGTGGGTGGTGCTGAGAGGATCCCCTCTGGGTGCTGAGCTGTGCTGTGCCAAGCTGTGCCATGGCCTGCTGTGCCACATCGAGCTGAGCTGTGCTGTGCCATGGCCTGCTGTGCCACATCGAGCTGAGCTGTGCTGTGCCATGGCCTGCTGTGCCACATCGAGCTGAGCTGTGCTGTGCCAAGCTGTGCCATGGCCTGCTGTGCCACATTGAGCTGAGCTGTGCTGTGCCAAGCTATGCCATGGCCTGCTGTGCCACATCGAGCTGAGCTGTGCTGTGCCAAGCTGTGCCATGGCCTGCTGTGCCACATTGAGCTGAGATGTGCTGTGCCATGGCCTGCTGTGCCACATTGAGCTGAGCTGTGCTGTGCCAAGCTGTGCCATGGCCTGCTGTGCCACATTGAGCTGAGCTGTGCTGTGCCAAGCTGTGCCATGGCCTGCTGTGCCACATCGAGCTGAGCTGTGCTGTGCTGTGCTGTGCCATGCCAAGCTGTGCCATGGCCTGCTGTGCCACATCGAGCTGAGCTGTGCTGTGCTAAGCTGTGCCATGGCCTGCTGTGCCACATCGAGCTGAGCTGTGCTGTGCCAAGCTGTGCCATGGCCTGCTGTGCTACACTGAGCTGAGCTGTGCTGTGCCAAGCTGTGCCATGGCCTGCTTTGCTGTGCTGTGCCAAGCTGTGCCATGCCAAGCTGTGCCATGGCCTGCTGTGCCATGTTGAGCTGAGACATGCTGTGCTGAGCCTTGCCAAGCTGTGCCACGCTGTCTGAGGCCATGCTGAGTGGTGCCATGCTGAGCTGTGCCACGCTGGGGCTGTTTGATGCTGTGTTATGCCACACTTACTGTGCCATGCTGAGCTGTGCCATACAGTGCTGCTCCATGACAGGAGAAAGCAGGGGAGCAACTGGCACCAAGCATGTGCCCAGGCTGAGACACCCTCCTGCCCCTCAATGCCCACTGTCTACCCCAGCCGTGACCCCCTCTGCCCACCTGATCACATCCCAGCACAAGGTGGGCACCCCCCTCGCCCCCCTTTGTCTCCCCGGGGGCTCACTGGCCTGAGCTGGCACCTCCCAGTGCGGGGGCAGGCGGCAGGCGGGCACCAGGGCTGGGCTGGCACCGAGCCCAGCTGGAGGATTAACTGTGCCATGGATACAGACTCCCCAGGGGCAGCTGCGCTGCTGGCTTGGGGCTCTGGTGGCATGGCACAGCTCAGCGTGGCACAGCACAGCAAGGCTGGCACGGCACAGCACGGCAGGGCACGGCGTAACAGGGCAGGGCAGGCTGCAGCACAGCATGGCACGGCGCAGCGGGGCGCAGCACAGCATGGCACGGCCCTGCTTAACGTAGCACAGCATGGCACGGCTCAGCATGGCACCGCCCGGCCTGGCACAGCTCGCACACAGCTCCGCGGAGCAGAGAACGCCCAGCATGGCACGGCGGCGGCAGAGCGCCTGACCCGCCCAGCCTGGCAGCCTGGCACAGCACAATGCGGCATCGACCCGGGCGCTGCCCCGCCGTGTGCCCGGTGCCCGCAGGGTGCCCGCGCCCGGGCTGCGCAGGGTTAAGCGGTGCGGTGCGGGGCGGTGCGGGGCGGTGCGGGGGGAGCTGGGCGGCAGCCAGCGGCTGTCTCTGGGTGACAATAAGCACCCGGGCGGTGGCAGCTGGTGCCCGACGGGCTCTGCATCACAATGCGCCAATCAGGCTAATCAGCACCCCCGCGGCGGGCACCGGGCACTGCCGGGCAGGGGGTGGGGGCGGGAGGGGACGGCCGTGGGTGAGGGGATGAGGGCACAGAGGGAGGGCATGACCCGGAGAGGTGGGGGTTAAGGTATGGTCAAAAAGGGGAAGTTGCTGCCACGGGGTGAGAGCCCAGCTGGGTGGCAAGGGTTCGGCCGTGGCAAGGGCTCAGCCGTGGGCAAGGGTCTCGCTGTGGCAAGGGCTCAGCCGTGGGCAAGGGTCTCGCTGTGGCAAGGGCTCAGCCGTGGGCAAGGGTCTCGCCGTGGCAAAGGCTCAGCCGTGGCAAGGGTCTCGCCGTGGCAAGGGTTCAGCAGTGGCAAGGGTCTCGCCGTGGCAAGAGCTCAGCCGTGGGCAAGGGTCTCACCGTGGCAAGGGTCTCACCGTGGCAAGGGCTCAGCCGTGGCAAGGGTCTCACCGTGGCAAGGGCTCAGCCGTGGCAAGGGCTCAGCCGTGGCAAGGGTCTCGCCGTGGCAAAGGCTCAGCCGTGGCAAAGGCTCAGCCGTGGCAAGGGTCTCACCGTGGGCAAAGGTCTCGCCGTGGCAAGGGCTCAGCCGTGGGCAAGGGTCTCACCGTGGCAAGGGCTCAGCCGTGGGCAAGGGTCTCACCGTGGTAAAGGCTAAGCCGTGGGCAAGGGTCTTGCCGTGGCAAAGGCTCAGCCGTGGCAAGGGTCTCACTGTGGCAAGGGCTGCCCACGGCAAGTGTCTGGCCACAGGACCCCACGGGCACCACATCCCTGCACCACCCACGAGCAGAGAGGGCACCAGCGCAGGGTCCTGACCGCTCCTGCAGACACCTCAGGGTGGCAAAGGGTCAGGGCTTGCTGGCACCAGCACGCTGTAGCCACTGCCCACGCGGGACGTGCCACCAGCTGTCCCCACGGCCACCACACAGCGCTGGCATCACCCAGGGGCCCACGCGTTAGGAAATCGACCTGGTGGCACCTGGGACCCCTCCCCCCTCCCCCCTCCCCTCCAGGACCTTCCTGTACCCTCACACATGGCAGCAGCTCCAAGGAGCCACCACCCTCCTCTCACAGCCTGGCACAGTGACTGCATGCCCAGCGCTGTGCCCACCCCAGCGATGTGCCCCCCCCATTATCTCCAGGCAGGCAGGAGGTGCACAGTGCCATGGGGCTCTGGTGGTGACCATGGTGCCCACCCCCGCAGGCTGCGGTTCACATTCCAGCGCAGGAAGCAGCTGTGCCAAGCCCCCGCGGTGTGCCCACCCCCCAGTGCCACTAAATATTAATGCCTGCCCTACATTGTGCTGCAGCACCTGCCACAGGAGAGCCCCCCTGGCCCCTGGCAGGGTTGGGCAGCTGCCCCGGCCCCTGCTGCCCCCCCCCGAGCAGTGCCAGAAGGTGTTGGGGGGGGATGCCTGAACCAGCTGTGCCACCCTCCCCCTCCCCTCCCCCCGCCAAACCCTGTCCCCAGGGCTGAGAGGGAGAAACAAAGCGAGGGGCATGGGGGGCATTGGGGGCAGTGGGCACTGAGGGTCCTCATGGCAGAGTGGGAGAGGATTGGGGGGGCTGCTGCTGTGGGACAGGGCTGGGGGCTGCTTTGAGAGCCCCCCCCCCGGATCTCCAGGTGCCCACCCTGAAGTGGGGGGCCCAGTATGGGCACCTGGAGACCAGATTTGGTGGTGGGGGAGGTTGCTGGAGAAGGTGGCAGCATGAGCAGCTCTGCCCCCTGGCACAAACTTGCTGACACCCCCAGTGCTGCACCCCTGGCACCTCCAGCACTGCTCCCTTGGCACCCTCAGTGCTACATCCCTGGCACCTCACTCCTGGCACCTCCAGCACTGCTCCCCTGACACCCCCAGTGCTGCACCCCTGGCACCCTCAGTGCTGCTCCCCTGGCACCTCCAGCACTGCATCCCTGGCACCACACCCCTGGCAACCCCAGCACTGCTCCCCTGACCCCTCCAGTGCTACACCCCTGGCACTGCACCCCTGGCACCGCCAGCACTGCTCGCCTGGCACCCTCAGTGCTGCAGCCCCGGCAACCCCAGCGCTGCTCTCCTGGCACCCCCAGCACTGCTCCCCTGGCACCCCCAGCACCACACCCCTGGCACCCCCAGCACCACACCCCTGGCACCCCCAGCACCGCTCCCCTGGCACCCCCAGCACCGCTCCCCTGGCACCCCCAGCACCACACCTCTGGCACCCCCAGCGCTGCTCCCCTGGCACCCCCAGCGCTGCTCCCCTGGCACCCCCAGCACTGCTGCCCTGGCACCCCCAGCACCACACCCCTGGCACCCCCAGCGCTGCTCCCCTGGCACCCCCAGCACCACACCCCTGGCACCCCCAGCACCGCTGCCCTGACACCCCCAGCACCACACCCCTGGCACCCCCAGCGCTGCTGCCCTGGCACCCCCAGCACCACACCCCTGGCACCCCCAGCACCACACCCCTGGCACCCCCAGCACCGCACCCCTGGCACCCCGCAGCTCTGCCAAGCGCAGCTGAGGCCGTGCCGCTCATCACAAGTGTGCCAGGCTGTGGAAGCCGGGGCGGGGGTGGTGTGGTGGTGGTGGCAGTGGGGGGGGGGTGCTGTGGGGGAGGGGGTGCCCACCTTGAGCCCCAGCCAAGGCGCGGAGCCGAAAAGCAGGAGGTGATTGATGGCAGCGGCCCCAAGTCCTCCCCTGCCCCTCTTCAGCCTCCGCTGCGGCTCCGGCGGCTCCCAGCGGCACCATTAATTAAAACCACATCCAATTAAGTGGCAGGTGAAAGCGGGCGGGCATGGGCCCCCCCCCGCCCCCCCCCGAGCCCTGGCTCAGCTGTGCCAGTGGCAGCAGGGAGGGCGATGCGTTGGGGTGAATGGGCGGGGGGGTGTGTGGGGGGGTGATGCCAGGCTCTGTGCCCATTGCCAGTGTAGGCTCTTGAGGGTCCTGTCCCCATCCCAGTGCCGATTGTTGGCCCTGGGGTGTAGGGAGGTGTAGGGAGCACCTGGGCAGTGCCACTGTGAAGCTTGGGGAGCATGGCAAGAGGGGTGTATGGTGGCAGTGGGCACCGTGGCCAGGTGGGGAAGGTCCCCTCGCTGAGACGTGGCTTGGCACAGGGGCATGGGAGCGCTGGCATGGGCATCACCTCAGCGTGGAGCTGGAGCAGCCCTGGGGGGCTGCCAGCCAGAGGCCAGTCAGGCCTCAGCATCCTTGGGTGGTGGCAGTGTGGGGCATGCAGGGGGCAGTGGAGCACCCTCGGAGGGTGTTGGCTTTGCACTGCCACAGAGCTGCTGCTGGTGGCACCTTCTGCAGGGGGGATGCTGGCAGGAGGGACCAGCTGTGCCCCACTGCCTCTGCCACCCTGTGAACCAGGGGACTGGGCAGAAGGGGGTGACTCCATGGCACAGGGACCTGTGTCACCCTCAAGGAGTGGACAGTGAACCCCTGGCAAATGCCACCCTGTGCCAGGCTGAGCGGCACAGGGGTCAGGGTGATGCCAGTCGAAATGCCATGGAAACATTCCCAGCACAGCATTCCAGGGCCGCGGGAGGGGAAGGGATGGAGCCGAGCAGAGCATCCTGGGAAGCTCCTGCCTCAGGCAGGGATGGGGAGGGAGGAAAGAGGGAAGGAGGGGAGGAGGGAGCCGGGAGGAAAGGAAGGGAAGGGAAGGGAAGGGAAGGGAAGGGAAGGGAAGGGAAGGGAAGGGAAGGGAAGGGAAGGGAAGGGAAGGGAAGGGAAGGGAAGGGAAGGGAAGGGAAGGAGGGGAAGGAGGGAAGGAGGGAAGGAGGGAAGGAGGGAAGGAGGGAAGGAAGGAAGGAAGGAAGGAAGGAAGGAAGGAAGGAAGGAAGGAAGGAAGGAAGGAAGGAAGGAAGGAAGGAAGGAAGGAAGGAAGGAAGGAAGGAAGGAAGGGAAGGGAAGGAAGGAAGGAAGGAAGGGAAGGAAGGGAAGGAAGGGAAGGAAGGGAAGGAAGGGAAGGAAGGGAAGGAAGGGGAGGAAGGGAAGGAAGGGAAGGAAGGGACGGAAGGGAAGGAAGGGAAGGAAGGGAAGGAAGGGAAGGAAGGGAAGGAAGGGAAGGAAGGGAAGGAAGGGAAGGAAGGGAAGGAAGGGAAGGAAGGGAAGGAAGGGAAGGAAGGGAAGGAAGGGAAGGAAGGGAAGGAAGGAAGGAAGGAAAGGAAGGAAGGGAAGGAAGGAAGGGAAGGAGGGAAGGGAGCGAGCCGGGAGGAAGGAAAGAAGGAAGGAGGGAGCGAGCGAGTCGGGAAGAAAGAGGGAAGAAGGAGAGAGGGAGGGGATGGGAGGATGACCCCGAGGATGGGTGCGGGAGGCAGCTCGGTGCGCGGCTGCGTGGCGCTCCCGCGGGCGGTTCGGGCTCTCCGCCGCGCCCCGGGGCCGCGGGAAGCTCCCGGCGCCGCCGCCGCCCCCTGCCATCTGCCCGCCGAGTTATTTCGGGAGCTGCCGAGCCCGGCGGAGCGCGGCCAGGAACGCCGCCGGCTGCTGCTGAGAGGGAGGTGTGGGGACCCCCGCCACAAGGGGCCCCCCCACACTGACACCCCCTCGCCAGCACCCCTTGCCCGTGGGGCGCTGCTTGCCCACTGCCAGCCCTGCCCGCGGGCACCAGAAGCAAGAGAGGCAGAAGGAAGCTGATGGAGGTCCTGCAGCAGCAGCAGCAGCAGCCCCCCCGGTGCCTGCCCTCTTCCTGCATCCTGCCCTTGCCCCTCCTTTGGCCGGGAAAAGGTGGAAGAGGGAAGAGGGCAAAGGGTGGCACAGACCCTCCAGCAGAGCCACAGCTCCCTCCTCATGCCCTCACAGCTCAGGGGTAGAGCAGCAACTGGCCCCAGGGTCCTCTCCAGAGGAGCTTCCAGCTGCCAATTCCCTTCCCCTTGCACCACCTCCAGCCTGGGCATGGGACACCAGCACCCAGCAGGGACCTGGCAACACCCACGGGGCTGGGAGTCAGATCTGGAGGCTGCCAGGAGCTGCAACCTTGTGGGGTGGGGCAAAGAAAGGAAGGCAGGGGGAGAGGGAAGGGGCAGGCAAAAAGGGAGGCAGAAAAGGGAGGGGGAAGGGGTAGGAAAAAAGGGAGGCAGAAAAGGGAGAGGGAAGGGAGGCAGAAAAGGGAGGGGGAAGGGAGGCAGAAAAGGGAGAGGGAAGGGGCAGGCAAAAAAGAAGCAGAAAGGGAGAGGGAAGGGAGGACAGGGAGGCAGAAAAGGGAGGGGGAAGAGGCAGTCAGAAAAGGGAGGCAGAAAGGGAGAGGGAAGTGAGGCAGAAAAGGGAGGGGGAAGGGAGGCAGAAAAGGGAGAGGGAAGTGAGGCAGAAAAGGGAGAGGGAAGGGAGGCAGAAAAGGGAGGGGGAAGGGAGGCAGAAAAGGGAGGGGGAAGTGAGGCAGAAAAGGGAGGGGGAAGGGAGGCAGAAAAGGGAGGGGGAAGGGAGGCAGAAAAGGGAGGGGGAAGGGAGGCAGAAAAGGGAGGGGGAAGGGAGGCAGAAAAGGGAGGGGAAAGTGAGGCAGAAAAGGGAGGGGGAAGGAGGCAGAAAAGGGAGGGGGAAGGGAGGCAGAAAAGGGAGGGGGAAGGAGGCAGAAAAGGGAGAGGGAAGGAGGCAGAAAAGGGAGAGGGAAGGGAGGCAGAAAAGGGAGAGGGAAGGGAGGCAGAAAAGGGAGGGGGAAGGAAGGCAGAAAAGGGAGGGGGAAGGGAGGCAGAAAAGGGAGGCAGAAAGGGAGAGAAAAGTGGCAGGCAGAGAGGCAGAAAAAGGAGGGCAGGGGCAGGCAGGGAGGCAGGCAGGGCAGGGGCAGGGGTGTGGGGGGGCAGGGGGGGCAGTGCCAGGGGCTGGAGCCGATACAGTAACAGGAAATATTTAATTCCTTTTTCCAATCTCCACTTTCCCATTTTTTATAAACTGAAAAGAACAAAAAAAAACCCCCAAAAAAAACCAAACCCAAAACCCCCCAAAAAAACCCCAAAACTGGAAAAAAAAAAAAACCAAACCCCCCAAACAACCTCCCCCTGCCCCCCCGCCCCCCCCCCCCCCAACCGAACTCCCTCACTTCATATATTACAAATATCTGTACAGAGACAAAGGTACAACGGAGAAAAGGCTCAGCTCAGTCTCACAACCAAGCTCGGGGGTGGGAGGGGGGGCAGGGAGAGGCTCTCCAGACCCCTTCTCTGCTGGGCAAACCTTGGCCACAGCCTGGCTCGGAAGCCAAACTTTGACCCATGGTTGGGGGGGGGGGGGGAAAGAGAGGAGGGAAGGGAGAAAAGAGCGAGGGGAGGGTCTGGATCTGCACCTTCGAAACGTTTCCTCCCCCTCGTTAAATCCTTTTGTTCGCTTTGGCACAGAGAGGTTGCCAAAAGCAAAGCACAACCGAGAGGGGAACCGAGAGATGGGGGCAGAGGGAGGGGGGCAAAGAACCTGCTCAAGCTCCGCAGGCAGCTCCTGTCCTGCCCCCTCCTGCTCTGTTGCCTTCACCCTCACTGGGGCCACTGGAGAGGCAGCAGCGGCAGCGCCACAGCTCTGCCCAAACCTCCCCCGAGGGTGGGCACCACGGAGGGCATGGTGGAAGCCACAGAGACCTCCCAGCACAGCCCTGCCCCTGGGCACCAGCTGCGGCCAGCCCAGCCCCGAGCAAGGGGCAGGAGCCAGAGCTGTGTGTCCTGTGCCTGAGATGGGACAGAGGGACAGGAGCCAGAGCTGTGTGTCCTGTGCCTGAGATGGGACAGAGGGACAGGAGCCAGAGCTGTGTGTCCTGTGCCTCAGGTGGGACAGAGGGACAGGAGCCAGAGCTGTGTGTCCTGTGCCCCAGGTGGGACAGAGGGACAGGAGCCAGAGCTGTGTGTCCTGTGCCTGAGATGGGACAGAGGGACAGGAGCCAGAGCTGTGTGTCCTGTGCCTGAGATGGGACAGAGGGACAGGAGCCAGAGCTGTCTGTCCTGTGCCTGAGATGGGACAGAGGGACAGGAGCCAGAGCTGTGTGTCCTGTGCCTGAGATGGGACAGAGGGACAGGAGCCAGAGCTGTGTGTCCTGTGCCCCAGGTGGGACAGAGGGACAGGAGCCAGAGCTGTCTGTCCTGTGCCTGAGATGGGACAGAGGGACAGGAGCCAGAGCTGTGTGTCCTGTGCCCCAGGTGGGACAGAGGGACAGGAGCCAGAGCTGTGTGTCCTGTGGCTGAGATGGGACAGAGGGACAGGAGCCAGAGCTGTGTGTCCTGTGCCTGAGATGGGACAGAGGGACAGGAGCCAGAGCTGTGTGTCCTGTGCCCCAGGTGGGACAGAGGGACAGGAGCCAGAGCTGTGTGTCCTGTGGCTGAGATGGGACAGAGGGACAGGAGCCAGAGCTGTGTGTCCTGTACCCCAGGTGGGACAGAGGGACAGGAGCCAGAGCTGTGTGTCCTGTGCCTGAGATGGGACAGAGGGACAGGAGCCAGAGCTGTGTGTCCTGTACCCCAGGTGGGACAGAGGGACAGGAGCCAGAGCTGTGTGTCCTGTACCCCAGGTGGGACAGAGGGACAGGAGCCAGAGCTGTGTGTCCTGTACCCCAGGTGGGACAGAGGGACAGGAGCCAGAGCTGTGTGTCCTGTACCCCAGGTGGGACAGAGGGACAGGAGCCAGAGCTGTGTGTCCTGTACCCCAGGTGGGACAGAGGGACAGGAGCCAGAGCTGTGTGTCCTGTACCCCAGGTGGGACAGAGGGACAGGAGCCAGAGCTGTGTGTCCTGTACCCCAGGTGGGACAGAGGGACAGGAGCCAGAGCTGTGTGTCCTGTACCCCAGGTGGGACAGAGGGACAGGAGCTCTTGACCCTGCAGGTCACCTCCAGGGCCCTCAGCTCCTTGCCCACTCCCTGCCGCAAAGGCGAAGCTGGTGTTGGAGGAGAGCCTCCCGCAGGGGCTGCTGAGGACTGGGACAGGTCACCCCAAAGCGGGATCCCAAAACCGGGGGGGAGGTCCTCAGCCCTGAGAAGGGGCAGAGCCTGCGAGCAGGTCAGGTCTGAGGAGCTCTTGGCCCATCCCAGGCTCTGCCCCCTTTGGAAAGCTGCCCAGCAGGCACCACCCGGCTCAGCCCTGGGGGCTTCTCCTCCCGGCTGGAGGAGGAAAAGCCCCCCCGCAAAAAAACCCCACCCCCCACCCCCCAGAACCAAACCTCACACACGCTCCCCACACCCCCAAACCCGAAATCATCATCATCAGCTCCAGCACAGCCCAGAGCTGGCAGCTGCCTGGTGGGGAAAAGCAAAAGCAGAGGAACTCAACCCCCTGTGCCCCTCCGAGCTGCTGCCCTCGGGCAGGGCACTGCACAGCCTGCACAGCTCCTTCTGCACACAGGACTCAAACCCAAACCAGCCCCGACCCAAAACCTCATCCCCCAGACCCATCCAAACCAACCCACTGCCTCCTGCCCACCCTGCCCCTGGGGAAGGGAGCGAAGGGCTGGCTGCAGGCTCACTGCTGCCTGCAGGCTCACTGCTGCCAGCACCGCAGGGCTCTGCAGACACCGAACTGCCCTAAGGAGCTGTTTGTGCTTCCTGCCCTTCTGATCCTTCCCTTCCCCTCCGCGGGAAGCTGCCGGCAAGGCAGAGACTTCCCCATCCCCTTCGCTCTGCTCAAAGCAGCTGCATCTCTTACACGCTGTCCCTCTCACTCTCTCACTCCTCCTCTCTTTCCCTCCTCTCACACTCTCCTTCTCTCTCCCTCCTCTCACTCTCTCTCCTCTATCTCCCTCTCCGTCCTCTCACCCTCTCTCCCACCTCTCACACTCTCTCTCTTCTATCTCACTCTCTCCCTCCTCTCCCACTCTCACTCCTCCTCTCCCTCCTCTCACACTCTCCTTCTCTCTCCCTCTCACCCTCTCTCCTCTATCTCCCTCTCCCCCTCTCTCCCACCCTCTCTCTTCTATCTCACTCTCTCCCTCCTTTCATTCTCTCCCTCCTCTCACACTCTCTCACTCCTCCTCTCCCTCCTCTCACACTCTCTCTTCTCACTATCTCACTCTCCCCCTCCTTTCATTCTCTCCCTCCTCTCACACTCTCTCACTCCTCCTCTCCCTCCTCTCACACTCTCTCTTCTCACTATCTCACTCTCCCTCCTCTCACCCTCTTTCCCTCCTCTCACCCTCTCTCTCCCTCCTCACACTCTCCTCTCTCCCTCCTCACCCTCTCCTCTATCTCCCTCTCCCTCCTCTCACCCTCTCTCCCACCTCTCACACTCTCTCTCTTCTATCTCTCTCCCTCCTCTCACCCTTTCTTTCCCTCCTCTCTCCCTCCTCTCACACTCTCTCACTCCTCCTCTCCCTCCTCTCACCCTCTCTCTCCCCCTCCTCTCACACTCTTTCTCTTCTCACTATCTCACTCTCTCCCTCCTCTCACCCTCTCCCTCACTCCTCTCACCCTCTCATTCCCTCTCTCTCCCACCTAAGCAGCTCCAAGCAGGAGGAAGGGGCAGAACCCCTACCCATCAGCTCCTGGCACAACCACCCCTCCCCACTCAGCACTTCCCGAGGTTCTCCTCTCTGCAGTGGGAATTCTCTTCCCCTTTGAAGCACGGGGAGGAGGCAGAAAGAAGCTCACCAATGGTACCTTGGTTTTATTTCAGCTCTGTTGTTAAAGTCTGGTTGGACAACATCTGCAGCAGGAGGAGGAGGAGGAGGAGGTGGTGGTGGTGTGGGGGGGAGGGAGGTGGAGGAAGGAAAAAAAAATAAAAGGAAGGGAAAAAAAAATCAAATTAAAATAAAATTTATGTTAAAAAAAACAAAACCAAACCAAGTCCATGCCCAAAATTTGCCTCCAGACAACCAAAATAAAGGAATCTGCTTCTGGAAAGGAGAGCAGGAGTGAACTCTTCCTCCTCCTCCTCCTTTCCTCTCCTCTCTTCTCCCCCTCCCAAAAAAAAAAGAGCTGCTGCCAGGACATGCAGTGCCAGCCTGGCAGGGAGGCAGCTCTGTGCCAGCCTCCTCTGGCAGCAAACTGCCACCAGGAATTGGTTTCCTCTTTCCTTTAGAAGCTTTTTTGGGGGGAGGAAAGGAAGGAAAAGGAAGGAAGTTAGAAGAGGAAAAAGGAGCTGGGAGGGGAGGGGTGTGTGAGGTGTTCACTTCGGCTCTGGGAGGTTAAAACCAGGGAGATGATGATGAGGAGGAGGATGGGGAGGATGGTTCCCACTGCAGAGTTAGGGCAGGAGAGGGAGGAGGAAGGTTCAGAGCCTAAGAGATCCTCCCCAGGAGCTGGTCTTGGAAGTTGGAGGCTTCCTGGAGGGCAAAAAGAATCCAGGTGGGATCAATGCCCATGGGCCACATCCTGGCTCTCCACAACCAGGCCCAGCTCCCTCTGCAGCCAGATTCCTGCTTCCTTCTTTCACTAAGGAAATCTGGGGGGTGGGGGAGGAGAGAAACACCTCCCCCCCCCCAAAACAGCTGCTCTGGAGCCCCCAGACTCTCCCCAGCCACCCCAGAGCACTGCCCCCACCAAGCACTGCTGCTCAGGTGGTGGACTCCCTCCCTTCCCCAAGGTGGGGGCTTGCTCCCTTCCTCCTTCCTTCCCTCCCCTTGTGGGGGTTTGTTTCCTTCCTCCTCCCTTCCTCCTCCCTTCCCTCCCCTTGTGGGGGTCTGTTTTCTTCCTCCTCCCTTCCTCCTTCCTTCCCTCCCCTTGTGGGGGTTTCCTTCCTTCCTTCCTTCCTTCCTTCCTTCCTTCCTTCCTTCCTTCCTTCCTTCCTTCCTTCCTTCCTTCCTTCCTTCCTTCCTTCCTTCCCTCCTTCCTTCCCTCCTTCCTTCCTTCCTTCCTTCCTTCCTTCCTTCCTTCCTCCCTCCCTCCCTCCCTCCGGGGAGGGTGAGTTTCTTTCCTCCCTCCTCCCCTCCCACTCGGGGGGGGTGTGTGTGTGTTTCCTTCCTCCTCTTCCTCAGTGGTTGCCTCCCTCCTCCTTCCCCACTCTGCTGGCTCACAGCACGGAGCTCTCCCCCAGCTGCAGGGGACTAACCAAACACAAGAAGAATTTGACCAGTGAGACTTTCCCTCCTCACCCCCACCAAAAAGAGGGGGACCCTACCCTGGGGGAGATGGAGGGCTGGGGGCTAGGGGGTTGCCCACAGGCAGCTTGAGCAAGGAACAGAAGAAAGGAGCTCTGCAGCAGCTGAAATGAGGACCAGACCCTGCTCTGGCTACAAAAACAAACCAACCAAATCAGGTCGTGTGGCTAAGGGTGGAGAGAAAGAGAGAGAGAAAGAGAGAGAGAAGTGGGGGAGAGGAGGGCGAGCCCCAGCAAGGTGCAGCTCAGTAGGGGACTCCCCTGCCCCGTCCCCCCCGCGCAGGCACTCGGCCGGGCCCACGAAAGGGCTTCCCGTAGGAAGCAGAGGCCTGGCTTGGAGCAGCCCAGCTGGGAGCTGTCCCTGTCGCCGAGCTGGAGCTGGTGGCTGCCGGTCCCAGCTCGGGGTAGCTCTGCAGCTTGGCCTCGGCGTGCAGCAGAGAGTTGCTGGCGGCGGCGCCGCTGCCCTCGCCTTTGCCCAACGATTGCCCCACCGAGTGCAGAGCTACCGGGGCCGGGGGCACCCTGGTGAAACGCAGGTCCTGGTCCCCTGGGAATTGGACAGATCCTGTGCCCTGGTAGGTGTTGGTCTCCCCGAGGTGGCTCACGGAGCCCAAGAAGGTCCTGCTCTTCCCCGCGGCTTGGCTGGAAGGTTCTAGCAGCGTCTGGCCCGAGCTCGGCTCCTCGCAGCCGAAGGAGCCCTCGGAGCCTTCGGTGCTGTAAGTCCTGGAGGAGTGGGACCTGCTGTAGTCCGAGGCTCGGGGGGGGTGGTGGTGGTGGCCCAAAGGCTCTGGCTCTTGCTGGGAGAAGAGCTGCAGCAGGGCAGCAGTCACGGCCGGGGTCAGCTCCGGGGCGGCGCTGCAGAGGTCTCCTTCGGACAGAGGCGGCGGCGGCGGCGGTGGTCCGGGGGGCTCAGGGGGTCTCTTCTCTGGTGGGAGAAGGCCAGGAGGACAGGCTGTGGAAGGGGGACTCCTTTTAAAGACCATCATCTCAAAACATCACCCCAACAGACAAGAGAAACAGTGCTGGGGACACCAAGACACCCCCGACCCGACCCGACCCCCTCCGCTCCCCACCGAAGCAGCCGCACGGCCGGGACGAGCTGCAGGGGGGCAGGGAGAAGGGCTCCAGGCTGGAATTCCATCCAAGAGCAAGGCACAAGTTCCTGAAGGGACTTCACTTCCAACCCCTCTCTTTGCTCCCAACCAGTCAGCAGCAGCTGGCCCAACACCTGGGCACCCCCGGAGGGGATTTCTGCTCCAGGATCAAAGGTTAAGGCGAGCAGGAGGCAGCCACAGCCTGGCACAGGCTGCCCATAAGAGTCTCCTGAACTGTGCTGGTGCCAGGTGCTGGTGCCAGGCTCACCTGGCTGGCAGCTGCTGGAGTGAGGCTCCTATGGGTTGGATTAAGAAAGCAAAACCCAGCCCCACACCCACCCCCAGCAGCTCTGCTCCTGCCTGCACCCACAGCAGCCCCCAAGGGAGTGGGGGGCGCCCTCATGTCCCTCCCCCCCTCTTTGCCTCTCCCCAGAGCTGGACCAACTGTGCCTGCTTTAGGATCTCTGATCATGAACATTCCCAGCCTAGAGCCCAAATCTCAGTCCAGAAATCATGGAATGGGTTGGAAGGGACCTTCAGGATCATCCAGCTCCAACCCCCTGCCGTGGGCAGCGACACCTCCCACCAGCACAGGGTGCCCAAGGCCTCAGCCAGCCTGGCCTTGAACACCTCTAGGGAAGGGGCAGCCAGGATGGCCCTGGGCAACCTGTGCCAGTGTCTCCCCACCCTCACTCTCAACAATTTCTTCCCCATCTCCACTCTCAGTTTCCCCTCTCCCAGCTCAAAGCCATTCTCTCACCCTGACACTCCCAGCCCTTGGCCAAAGTCCTTCCCCAGCTCTCCTGCAGCCCCCTCAGGTGCTGGATATGCAAGCTTCAGACTGACCTGGAGCACCAGCAAACCCTTTTGCCCCCCTCCCCTTTCCCCACGGCTCAGCCCCCAAGTTACAAAGACTTCTGCTTCAAAAGGAGCCCTCCTGTGAGAGCAAAGCTCCCTCACCCCCCACCCTGCTGCTCTCACTGCGGGGGGACTCCTGCTTTTGGGGCAGCAGGAAGAACAAAACAGCCTGGGGAGGAGGTGAGAAAGGCCAGGGCAGAGCTATGGCAGTGCCAGGGCTGGAAAGGACTCTGCTATGGGGAGAGGGCAGCCTCAAAAGGGATGGGACCTTCCCCCAGAGCCTGGCTCCAAAAGGGCCCTAGAGCATAGCCCCAGGAGCCTGGCTCTGAAGGGCACCCAGAGCATAGCCCCCCAGAGCCTGGCTCCAAAAGGGCCCCCAGAGCCTGGCTCCAAAAGGGCCCTAGAGCATAGCCCCCAGAGCCTGGCTCTGCAGGGCACCCACAGCACAGCCCCCTCCCCCGAGACTGGCTCCAAAGAGCCCCCAGAGCATAACCCCCAGAGCCTGGCTTCAAAAGGGCCCCCAGAGTATAGCCCCCAGAGCCTGGCTCCAAAAGGGCCCCCAGAGCATAGCCCCCAGAGCCTGGCTTCAAAAGGGCCCCCAGAGTATAGCCCCCAGAGCCTGGCTCTGCAGGGCACCCACAGCACAGCCCCCCAGAGACTGGCTCCGAAGGGCCCCCAGAGCCTGGCACCCAGAGCCTTGCTCTGAAGGGCACACAGAGCATAGCCCCCAGAGCCTGGCTCCAAAAGGGCCCCCAGAGCTTTTCTCCCAGGTCTCAGGAGAGCTCAGCTCCAAAAGGGCCCCCAGAGCCTGGCTCCAAAAGGGCCCCCAGAGCATAGCCCCCCAGGAGCCTGCCTCCAAAGCCCCCCCAGAGCTTTTCTCCCAGGTCTCAGGAGAGCTCAGCTCCAAAGGGCCCCCAGGAGCCTGGCTCCAAAAGGGCCCCCAGAGCACAGCCCCCCAGCAGCCTGGCTCCAAAAGGGCCCACAGAGCACAGCCCCCCAGCAGCCTGGCTCCAAAGCCCCCCCAGCAGCCTGTCTCCAAAGGATCCCCAAGAGCTCAGCTCCCAGATCCACCCCCCCTCACCAAACCAAACTCCCTAACTGCTTCCAGAGCACCACAACTGACCTCACTTCCCCTTCTCTTTCCCCTTTTCCACCACCACAGAAGGATCCACCCAGAAAGGGCAAGACCCACACAAAAAAAAGCTATTCCCTGCCGAGGAGACCTGCCAGAAGGCCACAACCACCCTGAGTGCAAACCAAATCAGCTCCTCCAAGCAAGTTGGCATTGAAAATAAAAAAAGTGGTTCTTAAAAAGGTCAAACTTTATTGTGAAAACCAGGAAAGCTTCCCAGCCCCCACCCCCTTCCAAACCTCCCCCTCCCCACTTCCAGACCTGGATTTGCTTTCAAATCCAGCCAAGAGGAAAAAAAAGAAAGCACAACCCCCAAATAATAACAACAAAAATGAACCTCCCCCTCCCCCCCCATACACACACAAGGAAAGAAAATCTCTTCAGGTCATGGTCAAGCCAAGCTGCTGTTTGAGAGGGGGTGAAAAAGGGGGTGTGGGGGGGGTACAGAATCTCATTGAGAGAGAGAGAGGAAAAAAAAATCATCAAGAGAACAAAGTTCTTTAATTGAATCTGCTGTGGGATAACCTAATTGGAAAGGGGAGAGGGAGGAGGGGAGGGGGGGGAAAAAGGGCTGGGGGGGCCAAAATAAACCAAAAAAAAGGGGGGGTGGGGGTGGGGGAAAGAGAAGCAGGATCACAACTGGCTTGTGGTGGGCGAGGGTGTTGAAGGCACCAGAACACAGCACACCGTTGAGCTACATTGCAGAGAGGAGAGGTTGGGCCAAAAGAGGCTGCCTGGAGAGTCTGAGAGACAACACTCAGGAGGCTCTTCTCTAGAATTTGGTGAGGTCCTCCCAGGATGTGGCTAATAAAAATCCAAACGAGAGCAACAGAAAAGACACAACAACAACAAAAAAAAAAGAGAGAGAGAGAGAAGAAAACAAAAAGAAAACAAAACAAAAAACACAGACATGGAGAGATGGGTTTGGATTTGGTTTTTGTTCATCACACTCACCTCTGGGGGGGTGGGGGGCAAAAAAAAATGAGAGGAAGGAGATTTATTGCTTCAAATGGGGGACCCCTGAGGTTCTCTGCAAGAGCCAGAGGCTGGCTCCAGCTTCACAAGGGGACTGAAGGGCTCCAAGGGTAACTCTACAGAGGAGGCTTTGAGGGACACAAGCTTTGCTCCCTCCCTCTTCCAGCACTCTCCACAGGTTCAGTCTCTCACCAGCAGAGACTCTTCAGTCCCTCTCCACTTTGCCTCTCTGAGGGGGAAGGAGAGGGATAGGGAAGAGGAGAGTTGGGACAAATCAGGATGGGAAAATCCACAGCAGGGTGGGGGGAGGGGAAGGGAGCTCTGGAGCTTCAGCCAGTCCAACCCCTCCTGCCCCAGCAGGGCACCCACAGCAGCTTGCCCAGCAGCACAGTGCCCAAGAGGGGAGTTGGCAGCTCTGCACACAAGGAGACTCCACAAGCTCTCTGGGCAGCCTGCTCCAGGCCTCCAGCACCCTCACACCAAACAACTTTCTCCTCCTGCTTAGGTGGAACCTCCTGGGCTCCAGTTAGTGCCCAGTGCCCCTTGTCCTGCCCCCTGGGCACCACTGAGCAGAGTCTGGCCCCAGCCTCTTGTCCCCCACCCTTTAGCTCTTGCTGAGCATTGCTCAGATCCCTTCTGGGGCTGCTCTTCCGCAGGCTCTCAGCCCCAGAGCTCTCAGCCTCTGCTCCTCCCAGCTCCAGCCTCAGCACAAAGCCCATCCCAGGGCAAGTTGATCACCAGGGAGATCAGAGCAAGACCTGACCCTTCAAGTCTCCATTTTTGGGGCAAACCCCAAAGCCTTTCCTCTTCCCTGTCCCATCCCCAGAGAACACCAACAGAGGTTCCACACTGAGGGGAGGTGAAGCAGAGCAATAAGAAAGGTTTTTGTGTTAAGTTCCTGAGCAGTCCAGCACTCAGCACAGGCACTGGGCCAGAGCCTGCCTCAGTCTTGGGTTCTGAGGCTTGACCACAGCAGAGCAACTTTCCTCCTCCCTCCACACCCCCTGCCCACAGCACTCTGACATCTCTGCTTCTCTTGGCCACAGGCAGACCAGGAGCACTCATCTGAGGCATCCAGATTAGCCCTGCACAGAATCACAGCATCCCAGCATGGCATGGTTGGAAGGGACCCTCTGGAGCACAGCCAGGCCAAGCCCCCTGCCAGGGCAGGGGCAGCTAGAGAAGGGCACTCAGGAACACAGCCAGGTGGGGCTGGAAGCTCTCCAGAGATGGAGACTCCAGCACCTCTCTGGGCAGCCTGCTCCAGGGCTCAGCACCCTTCAGTTCCAGAAGCTCCTCCTCATGTTCCACTCTGTGCCCATTGCCCCTTGTCCTGGCACTGGGCACCACTGACAGCAGCCTGGCCCCATCCTGCTGCCACCCACCCTTGAAGGATTGCTCAGCACTGCTCAGACCCTCTCAGGCTGCTCTTCTTTAGGCTCCACAGCCCCAGCTCAGCCTCTCCTCCTCACAGAGCTGCTCCAGGTGCCCTCAGCATCTCTGCAGCCCTTTGCTGTGCCCTCTCCAGCAAGTCCCTGCCCCTCTTGAACTGAGAGCCCAGAACTGGACCCAGCACTCCAGACACAGCCTCCCCAGGGCAGAGCAGAGCAGAGCACAGCAGGAGAGAAACCTCCCTCAGCCTGCTGGCCACACTCTTCTTATGCACCCCAGGATGCCCTTGGCCTCCTTGGCCACAGGGGCCCTGGGCTGGCTCCTGGTGCCCCTGCTCAGAAGGGGCTGGGTTGGAAGGGACCTTCAAGCTCATCCAGTTCCAACCCCCTGCCATGGACAGGGACAGCTCCCACCAGCCCTGGCTGCTCAAGGCCTCATCCAACCTGGCCTTGCCCAGCTCCAGAGAGGGGGGCAGAGGAGCTGACAGCCCCCCAGGTGCAGAAGCAATGCAGTGCAGCTTTACCTGTGCTTTCCTCGGGGTGCACCGTGGGGGTTTTCCGCGCCCCCCGCTGCTGCTCGCTGCTCTTCTCCCCGTTGCTCTCCTCCAGGGGCTCCTGGCTCTTCATCAGCTGACTCAGCAGAACTGCCAGCACGTTCTGCATGTCTCCCTGAGCACTGCCTGCTTCTGGAGTTGCCTGCTCCTCTGCTAGCTGGGCCTCTGGTGGTGGCTCCTCTATGGCTTCCTCTGCCGCCGCCGCTGCCGCCGCTGCCGCCTGCGACTCCTGCTGCTGCGTGGTGGCTTCTGTCAGGGCATTGATGGACTGGTTGAGAGCCTCCAGCTGCTGCTGCATCTCGGGGTTAGAGTGGACATTCAACAGCTGGGCCATCTGGGAGACACTCAGATCAGTCTGGCTCTGCAGCAGGTTCAGCAGCACGGCCAACTCGCTCTGGTTCAGCTGCTGGGTGATGTCCCCGAGGCCTGCAGCCAACACAAAGAAGCAGCACAAAGAAGGTTGAGCACTGCCACAGCTCGCTCAGAGAGGTGGTTGAGGTTCCCATCCCTAGGGATAATCCAAGTGAAGCTCAAGAGGGCTGCTCTGGGTGACCTGAACTAGTTGAGGATGTCCCTGCTGATGGATTGGATGCCCTTTGGAGGTCCCTTCCAAGCCGGGCAAGGACACTGCATATGGCAATCAACATCCCAGAGGGCAGAGAGGCTCCAGGAGGATTCGGAGATAGTCTGCTGAGGTTTCCACCATCAGCTGGTCCCCTCCAGCCTGCTCTCGGCTCCAGCAGCACTGCAGCAGCACCCCGTGGCACTGCACATGCACTGCACTCACCCGAGGCTGCGCTGGGCACTGCTCTGCCAGCAGAGGGGAAAGCTTCCCCTTCACCACCACCTCAAAGCTACCCACACCAAGCGAAGCCAAAGCTCCCTGCCAGCCAGCTGAGGGCACCTCAGGAAACCAGCACCACTCAGAGCAGCGAGCTTGGGAGGTGTGATGGAGGTGGAAGCCCTCAGCCCACCTCAGCAGCAGGCCTGGCAGCAGCTCAGCCTCTCCTGAGGCCTCTGTTCACTCCATGGATCCAGAGCATTCCCCTCCCAGCACCAGGATGGAGCTGAGCTGCTGTTTGGGCTGGAGGAAGAGTTTGTTCCAGCGAGGCAGCAGCAGAAAGGAGGTCAAGCAGAAGGCTGAAAACTGCCCTGGGATCACAGAAGGCTCTGTCCTGACCTGCAACTACCCAGGATAGCCTAAAATACAACCCCTGAGTGGGCACCACCTCCCCTCTGCCCCACAGTGGAGCTCAGCCTCCTGAGAGCCAAGGGCCAAGGCTGTCCCTTCACACCCCTAACCAACTCCAAGTCAAACTCTGGGGGGAAAAAGAGTGCCAAGGTTTGAGTTAGGAGCTGCCAATGCTGGTAGGCAGCTCAGGAGGTGCCAGTCACTTCTCTCAGCTGCCTGCTGTGCCAGCCACCACCTCTGTGCCCACCTGCACACCCCCTGCAGCAACAACTGCTTTCCTGCTTGGCAGCACAGAGCACACAAAGGGAGCCTGAACCCATACCTGGGGTTTTGGGGGTCCTGGCCCAGGCAGCTTTGGGCCCAGGAATCAAAATCCCTCTCCCCCAACCATCTGCCAGCCATAAGGAGGGTGGTTGGAAGCAGTGCACAAGTCCTGGGCCTGCAAGGCTTTAGGAGCAAGAGATCTTCCTCCCTGCAGCAGGGTGCAATAAGCAACCTCTTTCCCCAGCAGCCTGGCACAGGCCATGCCTGAGCTTTGGCATCACAGAACCCAGCAGGCTGGCAGAGAGCTCCAAGCTCCCCCAGCCCAGCCTAGCACCCAGCCCTGCCCAACCAACCACACCATGGCACTCAGTGCCCCAGCCAGCCTTGGCCTCAACACCTCCAGCCATGGGCACTGCACCACCTCCCTGGCAGCCCATTCCAGTGCCAATCACTCTCTCTGCCAGCAGCTTCCTCCTCACATCCAGCCTGACCCTGCCCTGCCACAGCTTCAGCCTGGGGCCCCTTCTTCTGGCCCTGGGGGCCTGGCAGCAGAGCCCAACCCCACCTGGCTACAGCCTCCCTGCTCTGCCCTGAGCCTCCTCTGCTGCAGGCTGCACCCCCCCAGCTCCCTCAGCCTCTCCTCACAGGGCTGTGCTCCAGGCCCCTCCCCAGCCTTGCTGCCCTGCTCTGGGCACCTGCCAGCACCTCAGCAGCTCTCTGCAATGGAGGAGCCCAGAGCTGGACACAGCACTGCAGGGGTGGCCTGAGCAGTGCTGAGCACAGGGGCACAAGAACCTCCCTGCTCCTCAGCCAGCCCAGGATGCCATTGGCTCTGCTGCCCACCTGGGCACTGCTGCCTCCTCTGCAGCTCCTCTCTCACAGCACCCCCAGGGCCCTCTCTGCCTGCCTGCTCTCAGCCACTCTGGCCCCAGCCTGCAGTGCTGCTTGGGGTTGTTGTGGCCAAAGTGTAGAACCTACCCTTGGCCTTCTTCAGTCTCCTCCCCTTGGCCTCTGCCCACCCATGCAGCCTGCCCAGGTCCCTCTGCAGGGCTCTGCCACCCTCCAGCAGCTCCACACTGCTCCTAGCTTGGTGCCAGCTGCACACTCACTGCTGCTGGACTCAATCCCCTGCTCCAGATCATCAATAAAGACACTGCCCAGGCCTGTGCCCAGCACTGCTCCTTAGGGCACACCACTAGTGCCAGCTGCCAACAGTTCAACCTGCAGCACCTCTGTACAGCCTGTGCATGGCTGTGGCCTCCAAAGCCTCTTCTCTGGTGCTTCACTGGCCTAAAATGATGCAAAGTCTCCTTTCAGCATCCTCTGGGTGATGCTTCAGAGGCAACAATCTCCCATTCAGACTAAACCCACAGCTAGAGGCTGCTGGAGGCAAGCACACTGCAGCCAATGGTTTTCACAGCAGAGGAACAAAAGGAAGGGGAAGAAAGTCAGGAGAAGAAGGTTCTGGAATGGTCCTTCTGTAGAAGCAGAGATGCAAGAACCAGGCTGGCTGCCAGCAGCTGGGGGTGGCCTACAGGAGAGGTGGGGAAGGGTTTGTAGTGCTGGGATGAGGGGGAATGGGTTGAAACTTGAGGAAAGGAGCTTGAGGGTGGAGATGAGGAAGAGATCCTTGCCAGTGAGGGTAAGGAGACTCTGGAACAGGTTTGCCCAGGGAGGTTGTGGAGCACAGAAGCACCAAATGTGATCTTTGATCCCATTCTGTGCTCCACAACCTCCCTGGAGGTGTTCAAAGCCAGACTGGATGAAGCCTTCAGCAACCTGAGCTGATAAGAGATGTCCCCATGGCTTAGAGTTTGGCACTGGCTGATCTTAAAGGTCCCTTCCAACCCATTCTATGATGATAAAACAGATCCAAAACTCCTTACAGGCAGCCTGGAAGGAGCAAGGAAAAGCTTGGATCAGCAGAAACCTTTTGCAGCCCTCCAAGTTGAGCACTGACCTACTGCATCTGTAGCTCCAGGCTCAGGTTTGAGCTGGGCAGGCTGTGGCTGCACAGGACTGCTGTTGCTGTTGTTCTTGGCAGTGTCTGTGCTGCTGACAGAGGTAGCTTCTTTCCTGGACACTTTGGACACTGGGGGTTCTTCCACTGCCATCCCACTCTGCCGCTGCCGCCGGCGCTTCTTGCTCCACAGCTCGTGGCAATCCTGCCAGTGGGGAAGGCTGGAAGAGAGGACAAGAGGGAGAGGTTAAGGAGCAAGGGAAGGAAAACAGTGGAGGTGCTGGAGGAGGTCCAGAGAAGGGCAATAAAGGTGGTGAAAGGCCTAGGGAATAAATCTGATGAGGAGCGACTGAAGGAGCTGGAGATGGTTAGGGTGAGGAAGAGGAGGCTGAGGGGAGACCTCAGTGCTGTCTGCAGCTAGCTGAAGGGACACTGTGGGGAGGCTGCTGCTGGGGATGGTTAGGGTGAGGAAGAGGAGGCTGAGGGGAGACCTCAGTGCTGTCTGCAGCTACCTGAAGGGACACTGTGGAGAGGCTGCTGCTGGGGATGGTTAGGGTGAGGAAGAGGAGGCTGAGGGGAGACCTCAGTGCTGCTTGCAGCTACCTGAAGGGACACTGTGGAGAGGCTGCTGCTGGCCTCTTCTCTGCTGGGGATGGTTAGGGTGAGGAAGAGGAGGCTGAGGGGAGACCTCACTGCTGTTTGCAGCTACCTGAAGGGACACTGTGGGGAGGCTGCTGCTGGGCTCTTCTCACAGGTCACTGGAGACAGAACAAAGGGGAATGGCCTCAAGATGAGGCTGGGGAGGTTTAGATTGGACATTAGGAGGGAGTGGTCAGGGACTGGAATGAGCTGCCCAGGGAGGTGGTGGAGTCACCCACCCTGGAGGTGTGTAAGGGTGGTTTGGATGTGGTGCTTGGGGATATGGTTTAAGGTGAATCCTGTTGAGCAGGGATCCAGGCTGGACTTGGTGATCCTGAGAGGCTTTGCCAGCCTGGATGTTTCTGTGATCTCCAGTGAATGCCCCCCAAAAAGATCACAGAAGGTTCTTAGGGCTTTGAGAGGATGATGGAACTGTTTGGGTTGGAGAAGCCTTCTAAGATCATGGAGCTCAACCACTGACCCAACAGCACCCACAGAGCCCACTGAGGGCAGCCCTGCCAAGCTTTGACAGCCTGGGGGGGCTCTAAGACAGCAGCTTTAGTGCTTTTTGTGGCCAGTGCTGAGCTCCCCAGTTCAAGAGAGATAAAGAAGTGTTGGAAGAGTCCAACAAAGGGCTAGGAAGAGGCTGTGGGGCCTTGAGCAGCTCTCTGAGGAGCAAAGGCTGAGAGGCTGCAGAAGAGCAGCCCCAGAGGGGATCTGAGCAATGCTCAGCAGAAGATAAAGGCTGAGGGGCAAGAGGCTGGGGCCAGACTCTGCCCAGTGGTGCAGAGGTTCCATCTCTCAGTGGTGCTCAGGGACAGCACAAAGTGGACCCCAGGAGGTTCCATCTGAGCAGAAGAAACTCCTTTAGTGTGAGGGTGTTGGAGGCCTGGAGCAGGCTGCCCAGAGAGGTTGTGGAGTCTCCTTCTCTGTAGAGCTCCAACCCCACCCCATGGCATTGTGCTGCTGGGCAAGCTGCTGTGGGTGCCCTGCTGGAGCAGGGGGGGTTGGACTGGGTGAGCCCTGGAGGTCCCCTTCCAACCTTGCACACAAAACAGCTCAAGCAGAGCTTTGCAATCAGCTTGGTTGCAGTGGCAGAGCAGAGCTGCAGTGTGACACTGCTCCTGCAGCCACTTCATGACTGCACAATGAGCATCAGTGAGGTCTGCTCAGCCCTCTGGGGGGCAGGGGACAGAGATGTGCTTCTTGTGTACCTTCCAGTAGAGTTCTGAAGTCCCTTACAAGCATCATAGAATGGAATCAGAGAGTGGTCTGGGCCAGAAGTGACCTCTAAAGGTCATCTAGTCCAGCCCCCCTGCAGTCAGCTGGGACATCCCCACCAGCCCAGGTCACCCAGGGCCTCAACTCAAACTGCTCCAGGGGAGGGGCCTCAAACACACTCCCTGGGCAACCTGTTCCAGAGCTCCACCACTCTCACAGTAAAGAACTTGTTCCATCTTCCCCAGGCCAGGCAGAAGACCACCAGCAGCTGGCTCAGTCACGATGCAGAGAGGAGAACACAGAGCCCAGAACTTAATTCTGACTAGAAAATAACCCTCAAGGCCAAGCCTGTGGCTCCTTCCCAAAGCTCATCAGCAGAGATGCCCACCAGGACCCAGCAGAGATGCCCACCAGGACCCAGCATCACTGAATGTCAGGGGCTAGAAGGGACCTCCAAAGCTGATCCAGTCCAACCCTCCTGCCAGAGCAGGATCTCCTAGAGCAGATCACATAGGAACACACCCAGGCAGGGTTTGAGTATCTCCAGAGAGGAAGACTTCACAAATCCCCTGGCAGCCTGTGTCATCCTCACAGGGAGAAAATTCCTCCTCATGTTTAAATGAAGCTTCCTCTGCCTCAGCTTCCACTCAGTGCCCCTTGGCCT
The DNA here is from genome assembly GCF_015220805.1 of Pogoniulus pusillus. Classification (NCBI taxonomy): domain Eukaryota; kingdom Metazoa; phylum Chordata; class Aves; order Piciformes; family Lybiidae; genus Pogoniulus; species Pogoniulus pusillus. The sequence goes on along the minus strand of NC_087303.1, from coordinate 2,531,889 downwards.
GGCACTGGGCATCACCCAGCAGAGCCTGGCTGCAACCTCCTGCCGCTCACCCTGCACACAGCCTGGAGGAGAGGCTCAGGGCAGAGCTCACTGCAGCCTGCAGCTGCCTGCAGGGAGGCTGTAGCCAGGTGGGGTTGGGCTCTGCTGCCAGGCCCCCAGGGCCAGAAGAAGGGGACCCAGCCTGAAGCTGTGGCAGGGCAGGCTCAGGCTGGATGTGAGGAGGAAGTTGTTGTCAGAGAGAGTGATTGGCACTGGAATGGGCTGCCCAGGGAGGTGGTGCAGTGCCCATGGCTGGAGGTGTTGAAGCCAAGCCTGGCTGGGGGCACTGAGTGCCATGGTGTGGTTGGTTGGGCAGGGCTGAGTGCCAGGCTGGGCGAGCTTGGAGCTCTCTGCCAGCCTGCTGGGTTCCAGGATTCAATCTCCTCCTCTCCAAGCTCCAGAGGCTGAGCTCCCCCAGAGCTGGCTGAGGGGGTGGCAGTGGCACTTACTCTGGAGGTGCCATTTTGCTGAGGTCAACATCCTTCAGGAAGTCACTCTGCAGGGCCTGCTCTGCCGTGCAGCGCTTGCCAGGGTCCAGCGTCAGCATGTGGTCCAGCAGGTCCAGAGCAGCTGAAGGAATGCTGTGGGAAGAGTGGGAAAACATTTGGCAAAGGCTTGTCCTGAACAGAGGGAGAAGCCTGCCCCAGCACCTCAGAGCAAAAGGAAATGCCTGCAGGCAGAATTGGTTCTCATCTGCTGCTGGAGGGCATCGGCCGGGCAAAGCCTGAGGCCTGAGCTTTGCTCCTTGGGAGGAGCAGCCCCCAAAATCCCATAGGATTGTCAAGCAATTCCCACTCTGCCCTCAAAGAGCTCCTCTCTGAAGGCAGGCAGCTTCAGCACTGACACTACCATGGCACCAAGTGGTTGGTCCCCAGCTACCAGGGTCTTGAGCTGGCAGAGGAGCTACTTCAGAAGGGAACAGTGACCCCAGCCCAGCCTCCCCCAGGTGGAAGAAGCCCTCTGGAGGGAGCTGGCAGAGGGCAGGAGGAGAAAGCAGTGCTGTAGCTTTTATCTGAGGGGAGACCTTCTGGCTCTCTGCAACTCCCTGAAAGGAGGCTGAAGCCAAGTAGGGGTTGGTCAAGTGTCAGGGCGGGAGGAAGCTGCCTCAAGCTGCACCAGGACAGGTTTAGATTGGACATCAGAAGAAACTTCTTCCTTGAAAGGGTTCTCAAAGACTGGAACAGGCTCCTCAGGGAGGTGGTGGAATCCCTATCCCTGGAGGTGTTTGAGAGGCAGAGCTGTGGTGCTGAGGGCCACAGCTTGTTCCCAGCCTGGGCAGTGTTAGGGCATGGCTGGACTTGGCTTGGCCTTAGAGAGGTTTTCCAACCCAACCAACTGAAGGATTCTACCCTGCCAGGCAGGCTAGAGCCAGAAAGGAGAGCAGAGGAGGTGCAGGCAGCAGGAGGCCATCAGCCCTGTGCAGTCCCTCCCCTCCCAGCACTCACAAGGAGAACTCCTCCCGCAGGCGCCTTCGGTATTGCTTCTTGGGCTTCATAGTGTTGAAGTAGGGCAGCTTGATGACATCTGGCCAGACTGCTGGGCAGGGGCTCCCACAGAGCCGGCTGGAGGGCACAGAAGCAGAGGATGATCAGCAGGTGGAAGGCAGCTGGGAGAAAATTCACCATGCAGAGTGAAAAGAGTTTCCTTTCTGAGCCAGAACCTAGGCCTGGGCACGCTTGGGCGAGGAGATAAAAAGCCTGGGGTTAAAAAGGAGGCAGCAGGCAGCTGAAAAGCACTCACCTGGAGCTCCCAAACCACTCAGCACAAGGAATTTGGACTGTGAAGGGGTTAGTGGAGTTGATGATTTTAGCAATCAACTCCCAGCAAAGGTTCCTGAGGGTGCAGCCCAGCAGCAGGCCTGGGCACCTAAACGTCTGCCTGCTGCTTTGTGGCACCGAGGCCATTTGCTGGGCCTGTTCTTCAAGCAGGTTAAGAGCTGAGAAGAGGGCTCCTAGCAGAGAGGCAGCTCCTGCAGCAGCTCCTCTCATAGGCATGCATGTGCAATGCTTTACCTGATTAATTCAAGCTGAGCCAGTTCCAGATTGGCTTGAAAAATAGGCTTCTTTGTAAACAGTTCCCCGAGGATACAGCTGGAGAGAGGGAAAAAGCAAGAGGTCAGGGCAGGCAAACCCTTGGGAAGAGCATCTGAACACTGCAGCTTCTCTGTTCAGGAGCAGCTCTGCCTGAGAAGAGTTTATTTGCATCAGGGCTTGTAGTTGAGGACTGACAAACTAACCTGTGTGTAGAGAGTCACCAGCTGCAGGCAGCTGGGAAATGCCACTCACCAGCAGGGCTGCTTAACGTGGCACAGGCTTTAACTCTTTGTGGGGAATGGGGAGGCTGTGCCAAGAGCATGGCAGGAAAAAACACCCACAGTGCCAGCCAGGGACCTGCTTTGCCTCCAGGTTCAGCACATTTGTCTGCTCAGCTTCACTGGGGAAGCAGCAGGGCTGGGGGAAACCACCTCCTGCTCTTGAGTGTGCTCAAGGGGAGTCACACAAGTGTGGAATGGGCTGGAAAGGACCCTCAGGATCAGCCAGTTCCAACCCTCTGCCATAGGCAGGACACTTCCCTCTAGCCCACTTGTCTCATCCAGCCTGGCTTCCCAGGAAGGAGGCAGCCACAGCTCCCCTGGGCAGCCTGTGCCAAGTTCTCACCACTCTCACACTCAACAACTTCTGCCTCGGCTCAATTCTCACCCTGCTCTGCCTCAGCTCCAAACCATTCCCCCTTGGGCTGGCTCCACACCCCCTCAGCAAAGGTCAATCTGCAGCCTTCCTGCAGGATCCCTTCAGGCAGCTCTGAGGTGCCCCTGGAGCCTTCTCCTCCCCAGCTCCCTCAGCCTGTGCTCACAGCAGAGCTGCTCCAGCCCCGGGCTCATCTTTGTGGCCTCCTCTGGTCTCACTCCAGCAGCTCTGTGCCCCTCTTGTGACGAGGATTGGAACAGAGACAGCTTCAGAACCCAGCCCAAACCGAAGCCCCTGAGCAGAAGGGGATCCTGTGCTGCTGCTCCCAGGCAGGGCAGGGCAGGGCAGGGCAGGACAGAAAGAGCAAAGGCCAAGGCAGGCACTCACCCACAGCTCCAGACATCTATGGCTGGTGTGTAACGTTCCTCACCTAGCAGCAGCTCCGGGGGGCGATACCATAGAGTGATGACTTTGTTGGTGTAGGGACGGCTGCAAGGCAAGGCACAAAGAGGAGCCGATGGCAGGAGCCACAAGACCCTTCCAAGCTCTCACTCTGACCTCCAAGCCTCTCACCCATGACCCCCTCCCTCAGCTCCCTTACACTCCAAACCCCCTCCCAAAGCTACAGTCAGGCACATGAGGAGCAGCCCTGAGCTTTCCAAGGCCTGGAGCTCATTGGCCCCAGCTCAGGGCAGCTGCTGAGCTATTCCAGAGTCCACAGCAAGTTGGGGCTGCCCAAGATTGCAACCCCCTGACCATGCAGCCTGCCAGGAGTGAGCTGGGACTGATGTCAGAGCACAGCATGGTCCATGGCAGGCCTACAGCCAGCAGAGAAGATGCTTTGGTCCCTTCTCAGCTGTGCTTTGTCCAATGCCAAGCTGCTAACACCACCCAGCAGTGCATGGCTCCTACAGCTGGAGCTGCATTACACCAATTCCACTGGGAACCACATCCCTGGCAGTGCCAGGACCTCCAAGTGAAAGGACTGAGTGGATGTGAAGGAGAAAGGAGCTCACCCCACCTACAGAAACCATCTCCCCCTTCCCCAACCTGGCTGGGCCTCACCTCTCCTCTGAGCTGTAGAGTCGGGCGAGTCCAAAATCTGCCAGTTTGATTTGCCCACTGAAAGAGAAACAAACCCAAAGCATGACTGGTTGGCACCATGGCTGCTGCCCTGCAAGCAGGGCAAGTTAGGAATCACAGAATCAAGCAGGCTGGAAAAGAGCTCCAAGTTCATCCAGTCCAACCTAGCACCCAGCCCTGCCCAACCAACCACACCATGGCACTCAGTGCCCCCATCCAGCCTTGGCCTCAACACCTCCAGCCATGGGCACTGCACCACCTCCCTGGGCAGCCCATTCCAATGCCAATCACTCTCTCTGCCAACAACTTCCTCCTGAGCTTAGGGTTTCATCCAACCTGGTTCTGAACACCTCTCACATTCTGTGCTCCACAATCTCCCTGGGCAAACCTGGGGGAGAGTCTCCCCACACCTCAATCTGCTCTCTTCCAGCTGCTATCCTCTCTCCTCCTCATCACTAGGGGTGAGGAAGGAGTTTGCTGCCCTGCTCAGAGCTCAGGCTCTCATCCAACCTGGCTCTGAACACCTCTCCAGGGAGGTTGTGGAGCACAGAAGCACCAAATGTGATCTTTGATCACATTCTGTGCCCCACAACCTCCCTGGGCAAACCTGAGCCAGGGTCTCCCCACACCCTCACAAGCATTTCTTCCTCCTCTCCATTCTCAATCTGCTCTCTTGCAGCTGCCATCCTCTCTCCTGCTCATCACTAGGGGTGAGGAAGGAGTTTGCTGCCCTGCTCAGAGCTCAGGCTCTCATCCAACCTGGTTCTGAACAGCTCCAGGGAGGTTGGGGAGCACAGAAGCACAGAATGTGATCAAAGATCTCCCTGGGCAACCTGTGCCAGGGTCTCACCACCCTCAACCTGTTCCAGTGTCTCACCCTCAACCTGTGCCAGTCTCTCCTCACCCTCACTGCCAAGACTCTTCCTCACCTCCACTCTCAGTCTCTCCTCTCCCAGCTCTAATCCATTCCCTTCATCCTGGCACTCCCAGCCCTTACCAAAAGTCCCTCCCCAGCTCTCTTGCAGCCTTTGCTACCTTCCCTCAGCTGCCTCTAAACAGTTCAGAGGTTCAAAGGATGGGTTTGGGTTGGAAAGGAGCTCAGAGATCAGACAGTTCCATTCCCCATGCTATGGACAGCTCTCACTAGCTCAGGCTGCTCAAGGACTCATCCAGCCTGGTCCTGAACACCTCTCCAGGGAGGTTGGGGAGCACAGAAGCACAGAATGTGATCTTTGATCACATTCTGTGCTTCTGTGCTCCCCAACCTCCCTGGGCAAACCTGTGCCAGAGTCTCCCCACACCTCAATCTGCCCTCTTCCAGCTGCCATCCTCCCTCCTGCTCATCCCTAGGGGCAAGGAAGGAGTTTGCTGCCCTGCTCCGAGCTCAGGCTCTCATCCAAACCTGGATCTGAACAGCTCCAGGGAGGCTGGGGAGTTTGCTGCCCTGCTCAGAGCCTCATCCAACCACCACATCCCCTCACCAGCAGTGCCTGCTGCTCCTTCCCCTTGTGTCCCACCACAGTGGGACACCTCCTCCACTAAAGCAGGCTGTTGAAGGCTGCCTGGCACAAAAGGCAAGCAGTGTGGTGTGGGCAGAGGCTGGGCAGTGCCCTCCAGCCTCAGCTCACCTGTTGTTGAGCAGGATGTTGGAGCATTTGATGTCTCGATGCAGGAAGTTCTTCTTGTGGCAGTAATCCAGGCCCTCCATTAACTGTTTCATGAAAGACTTGATGTGGTCCTCTGAGAAATGTACCAAGCCAGATTCTAGCAGCCCCATTAGGTCATGGTCCATGTACTCAAACACAAGGTAAAAGGCACCTGGGAGAAGGAAAGACAGAAGTTATTTGGGAGAGACAAAGGACAAAAGAGGAGTTGGAGGAGGTTCAGTTGGAGAAATGAAGTCTTTTAGGGCATTCTCAGGGGGGTTCTGCTCTGCTCTTAAGATCCTCAAGGCTTACTGAGCCCCTCCAGAGTTTCCTTCAAGGGAAATAAAACCCAACCCCCAAAGCAGCTAAGGAGGTAGAAAGTCAAATCCCAGTAGGGTGGTGGTAGAAGAGACCTCTGGAGCTCACCTGCTCAAGCAGGGCACCCACAGCAGCCTGCCCAGCAGCACAGTGGCATGGAGGGGTTGGAAGCTCTCCACAGAAGGAGGCTCCACAACCTCTCTGGGCAGCCTGCTCCAGGCCTCCAGCACCCTCACAACATATAAGTTTCCCCTCCTGGTCAGATGGAACTTCCTGGGTGCCAGTTTGTGCCCATTGCCCCTTGTTCTGGCACTGGGCACCACTCTTTGGCCCCAGCCTCTTGCCCCTCATCCTTTAGCTCTTGCTGAGCATTGCTTAGATCCCCTCTGGGGCTGCTCTTGTGCAGGCTCTCAGCCCTAGGGCTCTCAGCCTCTGCCACTCTCAGAGCTGCTCCAAGCCCCTGCAGCCTGCCCTGGTCTCTCTGCAGTTGCTCCCAGTCTCTCTTAAACTGGGCAGGCCCAGAACTGGTCCCAAGACCCCAAATATGGCCCAACTGAGACAGAGCAGAGGAGGGGAAGAACCTCCCTTGCCCTTCTGGCCACACTCCCCATATCCTAGGGCACCCTTGGCCTTAGCACCTGTGGCATGGCAGAGGCTCACTGATTCCTTTATCCCAACACTCAGGGCAGTACCAGCAGGGTGGTGGCTTGGGCACTGGATGTGCCCTGGCACAGGATCCTCACAGCCCTGGTACAGGAACCTCCTGGGGTCCACTTTGTGCCTATTGCCCTATGCCCTGTCCCTGGGCACCACTGACCCCATCCTCTTGCCCCCCACCTTTCAGCTCTTGCTTCCCCAAACCCCCAGCCCTCAGCTCCTTACTGTTCTCCAGGGCCCAGCCTCTCAGCCCCCCAACTCTTCCCCAGGCCTCCCACAACCTCAACCCCCCCAACTCCTCTCCAGAGCCCCCAGCCCCTCAACTCTTCCCCAGAGTGCTCACCCCCTCAGCACCCTAACTTCCCCAGGGCCACAGTCCCCCCTCTTCTCCAGAGCCCCCAGCCCCTCAACTCTCCCCCAAGTGCTGACCCCCTCAGCCCCCTAACTCTTCCCCAGGGCCCCAGTCCCCAACTCCTCTCCAGAGCCCCCAGCCCCTCAACTCTTCCCCAGGGTGCTCACCCCCTCAGCCTCCTAACTCTTCCTCAGGGCCCCAGCCTCCTACTCTTCTCCAGGCCCCCAGCTTCCCAACCTCTTCTCCAGGCCTCCCCACCCCCAGATGCTCTCAGCCACTCTCCCAATGCTGCACCTCCAAGAGGAAGGCAGAGAAGACAAATTAAGACCAGAGCTCGAGTTTGCAGCTCTCCCCTGCAGAGTCACTGAACGTTTTAGGTTGGAAAAGACCTCAAAACTCAGCCAGTTCCAACCTCCTCTCATAGGCAGGGACACCTCCCACTAGAAACAGGTCACTCAAGACCTCATCCAACTTGGCCTTGAACACCTCCAGGGAGGTTGTGGAGCACAGAAGCACCGAATGTGATCTTCGATCACATTCGGTGCTTCTGTGCTCCACAACCTCCCTGGGCAAACCTGTGCTCCACAACCTCCCTGGGCAAACCTCTCCCTGGCTGAACCAAACTCATTGCCAAGGCCCTAACCTTTGTCCTTCTTGAAGTCCAGAGCATCCTGCTTGTCCGTGACGATCTCCTTCATGTTGACCACGCTGCGGTGGATCAGCTGCCGCAGGATCTTGATCTCCCGGATGGCTGTGATGGGGAAGCCTTCCTTCTCATTATCCAGCCTCACCTTCTTCAGAGCCACCAGCTCACCTGCCAGCAGAGCCCCAGGGGTTGTCACAGCACTGCTGGCAGCCCCTGGGAGGGGTTGTTCTCTCTCCACTGGGAAGGTGGACGTTGAGCGTTCGCAGCCCACGGCCACCAAGCAGCAGCCGAGGAGGTGCCACCACCAAGTGCTCCTCTTGGGTTGCTTACAGCAGGGCTGAAGGCAAATTTAATCACCCTGGAAACCAGCCCCAGCTTCTTGCTCAAGCTCTGCTACCCCATGGTCTGACAATCATAGGATCAGCAAGGCTGGCAGAGAGCTCCAAGCACAGCCAGCCCAGCCTGGCACCCAGCCCTGCCCAACCAACCACACCATGGCACTCAGTGCCCCAGCCAGGCTTGGCTTCAACACCTCCAGCCATGGGCACTGCACCACCTCCCTGGGCAGCCCATTCCAGTGCCAATCACTCTCTCTGACAACAGCTTCCCCCTAACATCCAGCCTCAACCTGCCCTGCCACAGCTTCAGCCTGGGGCCCCTTCTTCTGGCCCTGGCTGCCTGGCAGCAGAGCCCAACCCCACCTGGCTACAGCCTCCCTGCAGGCAGCTGCAGGCAGCAATCAGCTCTGCCCTGAGCTTCCTCTGCTGCAGGCTGCACCCCCCCAGCTCCCTCAGCCTCTCCTCACAGGGCTGTGCTCCAGGCCCCTCCCCAGCCTTGCTGCCCTGCTCTGGGCACCTGCCAGCACCTCAACAGCTCTGCAATGGAGGAGCCCAGAACTGTAGACTTCAAGGTAGGCATCTCCAACTGCCACAGCTGGACTCACCACAACCAACTGGGACACACCACCTCATAGGCAAGAAGGGCAGCAACTGCCAGCAGTTCAGAGCTGCTTCTACCCTCCCTTCCAAGCACCCCTGCAGAGGCTCTTTCCATGCTTGGAGCCACTTCTGCTTCTAGAGGTACTGGGCACAAAGCCGCAACAACACTGCTGCCGGTGGGGTGGGTGCTGAGCTCACTCACAGCACCCAGGAGGAGCCAAGCAGCAGGCCCTTGGTCTCCTTACCTGTATCCTTGTCCTTGGCTTTGTAGACCTGCCCATAAGTCCCTTCTCCAATAATGCCAATGATGTCAAACTTGTCCACACATCGCTTCCCCCAGTCGCTCTCCGTCTGCCGCCTCTCCCCGTACCGAGGGCAACAGATTCTGCAAGAGGGCAGAGTGCTCAGAGACCTCCCCATGGGCTCCCCCTCCTCAGCCACCATCCCACCACCAGCAGCCCAACTGACTCTCTTCAGCTGCTCTGACAACAAGCAGAGCTCAGGCAGCCTGTCACAGCACCCCAGCGTGGAAGGGACCTCTGGAGATGATCCAGGCCAAGCCTCCCTGCACCTAGAGGAGGGCACTCAGGAGCACAGCCAGGTGGGGCTGGAAGCTCTCCAGAGGTGGAGACTCCAGAACCATTCTGGGCAGCCTGCTCCAGGGCTCAGCACCCTTCAGTTCCAGAAGCTCCTCCTCATGTTCCACTCTGTGCCCACTGCCCCTTGTCCTGGCACTGGGCACCACTGACAGCAGTCTGGCCCCATCCTGCTGCCCCCCACCCTTGAAGGATTGCTCAGCACTGCTCAGACCCCCTCAGGCTGCTCTTCTCTAGCCTAAATATGAGAAGGAACTTCTTGAAGGGTGCTGGAGCCCTGGAGTAGGCTGTCCAGAGAGGTGCTGGAGTCTCCATCTCATAGACTCAGGCAGGGCTGGAAGGGAGCACAAGGAGCAGCCAGCTCCAACCCCCCTGCCGTGCCCAGGGACACCCTACCCTAGAGCAGGCTGCACACAGCCTCAGCCAGCCTGGCCTCAAACACCTCCAGCCATGGGGCCTCAACCCCCTCCCTGGGCAATCCCTGCCAGCCTCTCACCACTCTCCTGCTCAACAACCTCCTCCTTACTTCCAGCCTCACTCTCCCCACCTCCAGCTTTGCTCCACTCCCCCCAGTCCTGTCCCTCCCTGACAGCCTCAAAAGTCCCTCCCCAGCTTTTCTGTAGTCCTCCTTCCAGCCCCACCTGGATGTGTTCCTGAGTGACCTTCTCTAAGTGCCCTCTCCCCTGGCAGGGGACTTGGACTGGATGATCTCCAGAGGGTCCCTTCCAACCCCTTCCATGCTGGGATGCTGTGTAAGGGCCTAGGAGGCAGAGCACAGAGCATGCAAGCAGCTCCTCCTGGGGTGCTGCAGGAGACGCCAAGGCAAAGCCACGGAACCGCAACCCACTGCTGGCGTGGGGCAGCAGCAGCAGCAAAGCTTCAACTCCCACAAAGCAGGAAAAGAAAGGAGTGAGGAGGAGGAGGAGGAGGAGAAAAAGTGAGCCTTACTTTGGTCTCTTTTTGAAGGGTTGCTGAGGTGGTGTGGCTGCCTTTGGTTCCGGGGAGTCAGGAGGAGATGGATCCCCCCCAGGGAGCTCTGGGGGGAGCGGGAGGTCCGTGAGTAAGTGTCGTGGTCTCTGCTCTCTATCTTTCTTCACAGGTTTTGGAGGAAGAATCTCTTTTGGACTGGAGCCCCAAAAGTTAACACAACAGAGAGGTCAGAAAGTTCACAGCCAGCTCAACACACAGCACAAAAGAACACAAGTGGAAGGCAACAGGTCTCTGAAGTCAGGAAAACCTGGAGCTGAGGTGGTCAAGTGAGCAGGGTTAAGGAGAACATAGAGCAGAGGATGAGTTTGACAGCAGGGAGAGAAGAGAGGAAGGTTGGATCCACTGGCTCCAAACCAGCACAGCTGCCTCCAGCTGCAGCAGCCCAGACAGTTCCAGCTCTGCTTTGGGGATGAAGGCAAAGGGGAGGTAAGAGAGTAAGGAGCTGAGATCAGTTCTGGTGTCCCCAGCAGGAGGGCAAAGGGAGGCCAGAGGAGGCCATAAAGCTGAGCCCAGGGCTGGAGCAGCTCTGCTGTGAGCACAGGCTGAGGGAGCTGGGGAGGAGAAGGCTCCAGGGGCAGCTGAGAGCTGCTGCCAGTGCCTGGAGGGAGCCTGCAGGGAGGCTGCAGAGAGACTTTTGCTGAGGGGGTCTGGAGCCAGCCCAAGGGGGAATGGTTTGGAGCTGAGGCAGAGCAGAATGAGAGTGGAGCTGAGGAAAGAGTTGTGGAGTGTGAGGGTGGCGAGAGCCTGGCCCAGGCTGCCCAGGGAGGCTGTGGCTGCCTCCTGCCTGGGGGTGTTGAGGGCCAGGCTGGATGAGGCACTGAGCAACCACATTTTGAGACACCCCTGCCTGTAGCAGGGGGTTGCAGTAGATGAGCTCTGAGGTCACTTCCAACCTGAGGCATTTTAGGATTCTCTGATGTTAATCTGAGTTTCTGGTGAGAAAGCTGAGGGCATCTGGCAACCTTCACCTCTGGCAGCAAAATTCAATGCCTGACTCGTTGAAGAGCAGCAAACCCTGAAGTCCAGAGTGAAATCTCTCTGCATCGACTTCCAGCTTAGCAGGGACTGGAGGGCAGCTCTGACTTGTGCCAGCTGCTGAGAAGCCCAATGCTGACTGCTCTCTAGAACAGCCAAAAGGACCAACAGCAGCAGGGCTGGCAAGAGGCAGTTGGTTCAGTTTGGTTAAAATCCCAGAGTGGCTCAGGCTGGGAGGGAGCTCAGAGCTGAGCTGCTACCAACCTCCCCACCAGGGGCAGGGACAGCTCTCAGCTAGGCTCAGCTGTTCAAAGCCTCATCCAGCCTGGCCTTGAACATCTCCGGGTAGGAGGCACTCACAGCCTCTAAGGGGCAGCCTGGGCCAGGCTCTCACCACCCTCACACTCAACAACTTCTGCCTCAGCTCCACTCTCACCCTGCTCTGCCTCAGCTCCAGCCCCTTTGGGCTGGCTCCAGACCCCCTCAGCAGAAGTCTCTCTGCAGCCTTCCTGCAGGATCCCTTCAGGCACTGGAGAATTTCTAGGTCTGAAGACTCAGAAATTCTTCTCCATGCAAATTTCCCCCCTATCAGAGACAGGAAAAGAGCAAATCCCTGCCAGGGTTTGTTCTTAGGCCATCAGCAGGAGGTTTGCTGCTTGTCAGCATCCCCAGCCAGGTCTGAGCCCTCAGGACAGAGCAGTGGAGAGCACAGGGGTGTCCCCTGCCCAATCCTCCTACTGGACACCAGATCTGCACAACTCCCTCGTTGAGAGAACCCAGGGGGGAAGCCCTTCCATGAGCACACTGCTGCCAGCAGTGCACATCCTACAGACACCACAGCAGGACAGCTGCAGGGCAGAACCCACAGCACACCTCAGACATGAGGCTGGAGCTCAGGGCCTGGCCAGGCAGGGCTGCAGCAGGGCAGAACCCACAGCACACCTCAGACAAGGGACTGGAGCTCAGGGCCTGGCCAGGCAGAGCAGCAGCAGGGCAGAACCCACAGTACACCTCAGACAAGGGACTGGAGCTCAGGGCCTGGCCAGGCAGGGCTGCAGCAGGGCAGAACCCACAGCACACCTCAGACATGAGGCTGGAGCTCAGGACCTGGCCAGGCAGAGCTGCAGCAGGACAGAACCCACAGCACACCTCAGACAAGGGACTGGAGCTCAGGGCCTGGCCAGGCAGGGCTGCAGCAGGGCAGAACCCACAGCACACCTCAGACAAGGGACTGGAGCTCAGGGCCTGGCCAGGCAGGGCTGCAGCAGGACAGAACCCACAGCACACCTCAGACACGAGGCTGGAGCTCAGGGCCTGGCCAGGCAGGGCTGCAGCAGGGCAGAACCCACAGCACACCTCAGACAAGGGACTGGAGCTCAGGGCCTGGCCAGGCAGGGCTGCAGCAGGGCAGAACCCACAGCACACCTCAGACAAGGGACTGGAGCTCAGGACCTGGCCAGGCAGAGCAGCAGCAGGGCAGAGGCTGTGCCCCACGAGTGCAGGGCAGATGGGGTTGGCTCCTCTACAGGTCCCCCAGGGGTGTGTGGAGAGGTTTGGATGTCCACACTCACAGAAGCAGCTGCTCAGTTGACTTTGTTCAACCCACTCCTAAGCAGCAGGACAGCTCCTGAGAGCTTCTCAGTCCTGGAATGGGTTGGAAGAGACCTTCAAGATCAGCCAGTTCCAACCTCCCTGCCGTGGGACACCTTCTACCAGATCAAGTTGCTCAAGGCCTCATCCAAACTTACCCTGAAGGCCTCCAAGGAGGCAGCCACAGCCTCCCTGGGCAGCCTGTGCCAGGCTCTCACCACCCTCACACTCAACTTCTTTCTCAGCTCCAATCTGACCCTGCTCTGACTCAGCTACCACCAACAGCCCAACAAAGGCTCCTCAAAGCCCAAATCATCAGCAAAGTGACCAGGGCCAGGTCTGCATCTAACTGCTGCCAGCAGCCAGCCAGATGCTCCCAGGAGCCTACACAAGCCCTGAAGCTCCCAAGTGCAACATCAAACACCTGCAAAGTTTCCACCACTTGCTTCTAAACAGCTTCTCCCCTCCTGCTGCTGCATCTCCTGCCAGGTGTAGTCACCCAGGGTACACCCTGACCACTGTGAGGCCTAAAAACACTTCACACATAAATCTTGAGGCCTTGGGGAGCCCTAGGGCAGGCTGAGGAGCCCCCAGGCAAGGGGAGTTTTGTGCTCAGACACTTTAAGAGTGTTTCTAAACCCTGTGCTTGCCATGGTCTTGGAGCTGGAACCTTCTCCCAGCCCCAACCCATGCCAACTCAAGCCTTATCTTAAGTTTTGCTCCTAAGCATAAAGGCAGCTGATAAGAAAGCTTCTGCAGGCAGACAGTGCCATCTGCAGCTGCCTCCAGACCCAGCACAGCCAGCTGGGCTTTCCCACCCTGTTACTGGGAAGGAAATCATTGGAACTCCTCTTCCTCAGCTCAGTAACCAGCTGCATCTGCACCCACCCTCCTGGGCTTGTGACAGCACTCAGCTAAGGCACAGCTGAGTGGTGACCAAAGAGCTCCAGTGGGCATAAAAACCCAAGAGGGAGTTGCAGGCCCTTGGCTGGGGGTGGAAAGGAGGCAGCAGAGACTTGCTCACACCTGGAGCTGGGGAAAGCTGCAGCCTGTGAAAGGCTCAGCCCAGGTCCATTTCAGCTAATCAGACACTGAGCACTGCACTGTTTGGCTTGGAGCAGAGCTCTCAGATCACTCAGTCCAACCATTCCCCAACTGTACCAAGGCTGAGGCTAAGCCTCAGCACCACAGCTCTGCCTCTTGGAAGAACCTCCAGGGGTGGGGATACAACCACCTCTCTGGGCAGCCTGTGCCAGGCTTGGAGAACCCTTTCAGTCAAGAAGTTTCTTTTCACACCCAACCTAAAACTCCCCTGGGGTAGTCTGAGACCATTTCCTCTCATCCTGTCACTCACTGCTAGGGAGAAGCAGTCAGCAGAGACACAGAACACATCTGCTTGGGAGAGACCTTCGAGGCCTCCAGCCCAAACTGTGACCTCCAACCTCATCACAACTTCCTTTCAAGGAGTTGCAGAGGGCAGACCAAGATCAGCCAGCTCAGGAAGGACACCAAAACCAAGCTCAGGCTGAGCTTTCACCTCCATGGCAGTGTCAACACAACCCTGATACCAGGACAAGTCACAACCATCAATTAACCCATCAAGAGATGGGCTCAGGGTGCAGCTACAGAGTGACTGTAGCAAGTCACAGGCATTGTGTAAGGCATCACTCATGGTGTAAGACACTTACTTGTGCCACACCACCCTTGACTAACCACCAACATCCTCACTGCACCTTCAGCCACGGCTGGCAAGGCACAGAAGGCATCAGGAATGCCCAGGCTAAGAGGTATGAGTGAGGAGCTGATGTTAGCAGCACACTGCTGGCTCCAAAGGGGACACAAGAAGAGTGTTCTTCTTCTCTGGCTCCAGTTTGGAAGCTCTGGGCCATTGCCCTCTCCCCCCCTGCCAAAAGAACCCCACTCCCCTTCTAATGTGCTTCAGACAAGTTCATAGAACCATGGAATAAGTTGGCTTGGAAGGGACCTTCAAGACCAGCCAGTTCCAACCCCCCCTGCCACAGGCAGGGGCACCTCTCAGCTAGACTCAGCTGCTCAAGGCCTCACTTAGCCTGGCCTTGAACACCCTCAGGCAGGAGGCAGCCACAGCTTCCCTGGGCAGCCTGTGCCAGGCTCTCACCACCCTCACACTCAACTTTTTTCCTCTGCTCCACTCTCATTCTGCTCTGCCTCAGCTCCAAACCATTTCCCCTTGGCCTGGCTCCAGACCCCCCTCAGCAAAAGTCTCTCTGCAGCCTCCCTGCAGGATCCCTTTGGGTATTGGAAGATTCACAGAACGGGTTGGAAAGGACCTCAAAGCTCCTCCAGATCCAACTCCCTTGCCATGAGCAGTGACACCTCCCACTAGCTCAGGCTGCTCAAAGCCTCACTCAACCTCTCCTTGAGCACCTCCAAGGAGGAGACATCCACAACACAACCTGCACAGGCATAACAAACCCTCTGCACATAACCCAGCCAAGTCCAAAGCCAGGGCTGGCCACGGAGGAAGCGATCACTACCACTGCAGGACGAGCTGGCAGCTGCCAAACCAACCAAAAGGATCCATTTCTGCTGCAGGTTTGGCTTTTAAAAGGCAAAGGAGATGTGTGAGGGGGGGAGAGGCTCTGCTAGGACCTTACCTATCCAAGTCATCTTCCCCAACTAAAATAGGGGGCAGCGGAAGCGGAGGCAACGTTGAAGTTTTCAGGTGCGGGATAGCAGCCGTCACAGCCACTTGAGTCTTTGTAGCCACTTGGACAGAGGACTGAGAGTTCACCTGAGAGGAGGATAAAGTAGACGTCCTTGGGTGGGCAGAGGATGGCAAAGAGGTTGGGGCTGAAGTAGGGAGCTGGTGGGGAGCCGGTGGCAAAGGTGGGACAGCAGGAGCCGGAGGCAAAGGCGGCAAGGGCGGAGTGGGAGGCGGCGGCGTGGTGGTGGGCAGAGGGGGAGGAGGGGACTTGAGAGAGGGGAGGGGAGGGGGAATCTCCTTCTCTGCTGCCTCTGGTTCCTTCGCAGATAGGAGGTCCTCTGCCCCTGCTGCAGGCTTGGAGTCCTTTGCTGCAGTCTGTTTGGGGTCTCTGGCTGGCACAGGGAGTTTCCTCTCCGAGTTCTCCTCCGCCTTGGGCTTCGCTGCCTCCGCAGGGCCTTTGGTGTCGGCGTTGGGGTGCGGCTGGGCAGGAGGCTCCGGCTCCGAGGAGGCTTTCTCACACTTCACACTTTTGGAGACCTTTTTAACGTCTGCTGCAGGTTCCTTCAGCTCAGCCAAGCTGTTCTCCTTCCTAGCCAGGAAAATGGGGGAGCCCTTCGCCTCCTTCCCATCCACCTTGGCCGCCGCTGCCGCCGCCGCCGCTCGCTCCTTCTTCTTCCTGCTGAGCTCTGCCCCCAGGCTGGAGTTGAGAGGCAGCCGGGAGGGGGAGATGCTGGAGTGGCGACTGCGGGAGCCAGACCTCTGCTTCTTGCTGTGAGATGAAGAGTGCCTGGAGTAGGCAGGGCTCCTGCTGCGGGACTTCACCGACTTCCTGCAGGGACAAGAGGGAAGGGAGAAGTGAAAAAGGGAGCATGGCACAACCTCCTCCAGGCTGCTCCCAGCGGCTCTCAGCTCAGCCTGCAGCTGAGGTCAGGAGCTCCAGAAGAGCTGTCAGGAGAGACTAAAGTACTGGGATCTGAGAATGGGTTGGAAGGGACCCCCCAAAGGTCATCCAGTCAAACCCTGCTGCATGCTTCACTAGAGGAGGTTGCTCAAAGCCTAACCTTGAGTATCTCCAGGGATGGGCCTTGACCCTGGGCAAGCTACAGGAAGGCTGGAGAGGAATTTTCACCAAGGCAATAGGACAAGGGGCAGGGACAGCTCTCAACTCAATTAGGTTGCTCAAGGCCTCATCCAACCTGGCTTTCAACACCCACAGCCTCTATGGGCAGCCTGGGCCAGGCTCTCACCACCCTCACACTCAACAACTTCTGCCTCAGCTCCAAACCATTCCCCCTTGGGCTGGCTCCAGACCCCCTCAGCAGAAGTCTCTCTGCAGCCTTCCTGCAGGATCCCTTCAGGCACTGGCAGGCAGCTCTAAGGTACCCCTGAAGCCCTCTCCTCTCCAAGCAGCACATCCCCAAATCCAACTTTTCCTCACTCAGCAACATCCTACAACCTTTTGCTGTGGCCAAGATCTGGGTGAGAGTGGTCACTGCTCCAGCAGGTCCACACAGAGCTGCCACACTTAGCCCAAGCCACCTTCAGCAAGCTGAAGGCCTCTGGAATGTCTTGTCCTAGCTTCAGCTGCAGTGCCAGCAGCTGCTCCAAGGAATAGAGGCCCACAGCTGTTCTTTCCCCTCCTGACCAAATCATTCCTCACTTCCAAAGATTCAGGAAGGGATCCTCCAGAGGTCATCTTGTCCAACCCAGGCTGAAGTGGTGCACAAGCATCTGAAAGCCAAAGCTGCTGGGTGGGCTCCCAGCAGCACAGCACTTTGGCTCCTAACACTGAATGTGGGACTTGAAGAGTCAAGAAAAAGCACAGAAAGCACTAAAATAAAACCCCAACCCTCCAAGCCTGTCTTGTCAGACAGTGGAAACAATCCAGTGTCCCAGAAATGCCTCTGCTACCTCCTCTGAAGGATCAGAGCCACAGTCAGATGCTTGCTTCCTAAGGAAATGTGCCAGATGAAGGCATCTGCTGTCCCAAACCCTTCCTGCTCTTCTGCAGGAGCCAGGAGCAGAGGGCACACAGGAGCAGGGATCAAACAGTCCCTCCCCAGCCACTCTGGGGCAATGGCAGCTGCCTCCCCTTACACCTTTGTCTGCAGATCAACCTTCAGAGGAGCTGTAGGGAAGCCTCAGCTGATCTGCTCCTGCAGGGGAGCTCCTGACAGGTCAGCAGCAGCAGGAGGCTCCCACCTTGGGCTTTTGGAGCAGATGTTTGACCATCAATTTCCACACATCTGCCTCACCAGAGAATGGTTTAGAAGGGACCTCCAAAGCTCATCCAGTCCAACCCCTCTGCATTCAGTAGGGAACAGTCTCAACTAGAGCCCTCTCAAGCCTGACCTTGAGTATCTCCAGGGATGAGCAACCTGTTGCAGTGTTCCAGCACCCTCATGGTACAGAGCTTGTTCCTCACATCCAACCCAAATCAGCTCTGCTCTCATTCCAAACCACTGCCCTCATCCTGTCCCTGCAGGCCTTTGGGAACAGTCCCTCTGCAGCCTTCTTGTAGCACCCCCCCTCCAGGTACTGGCAGGCTAAGGTCTCCCTGGAACCTTCCCTTCTCCAGGCTGAACGACTGCAGCTCCCTCAGCTCAGCACCAGAGCAAACCCAGCAATGAATTACAGCTTGTAATGGGTGTAAAACATCCAACTGCCTCTGCTCCTTCAGCAGAACCACTCCAGGGGGATGTTTTCTGAAGGGGTGGTGCATGGGTTTTGCTCTGCATCACACAGAGAAGAGGAGCAGTGACCAACTGAAGCCAGAGACTCAGAGGACTCAGCACAAGCTGAGTGTAAACAGTGAGTAACCTTTGGAACCTCTTGCTTTGGGGTCCAGGGTTTTGTCAGCAAGTCAGAGATGCCTTTGAAAAGGTTTTGGGCAAGCTCAGAGAAGCAGCACAAAGTGCTTCAAAGTTGGTTCCCAATTGAGATGAGGAAAAGAATTGTTTTGGTTTCTTCAGGCCAGAAGCAAGGAGCAGGTTACAGAAAGAGCAACTTCAGGGCCAGACATGGAGCAGCCTTGGCTGGGAGGGGAAGTCCAGGTCTTTGTAGACTCATTTCCAGCTGCTGTCTCCCTGCTCAGAGCTGGCTTCATCAAGAGCCACAGCCCACAGTGATACCATGAAGTCCACACAGCTTCCTATGATACCATGAAGTCCACCCAGCTGCCTACCACTGTGATACCATGAAGTCCACCCAGCTGCCTACCATTGCATTCTTCCCCTTCCAAAAGGGTCAACAAGTGACATTAAGAGCAGAGTCACCAGGGCAAGGAGGACTGAGAGAAGAGAAACATTCAGAGTGGAAGAAGCTGGATTTAGAGTGGACACTAGGAAGAAATTCTTCCCCATGAAGGTGGTGAGAGACTGGAACAGGCTGCCCAGGGAAGCTGTGGAGAAGTGAAAGCCAGGTTGGATGGGACCTGGAACAACCTGGGCTAGTGGAGGTGTCCCAGCCCACAGGCAGGGGGTTGGAACTGGATGATCTTTATGGCCCTTTCCAACCCAACCCATTCCATGATCCTATGACTGTCTCTCAGAATCTCTCAGGTGCAGCCAGAGAAAGAGCCTGAAGGAAATGCTCACTCTGGAAAATGCCAGCAGAGGAAAGATTGTCCTTGAGAGCTTCCAGGGTGCTAACCCAAACACAACCTCCCTCCCACAGCAAGTACAAAGGCTTCAAACCCACCAGGGAAGACTATTCCTGAAGTGAAGGGAATTGCTGTGGCAACAAAGGCCAAATTCCATAAGCCCTTCTCCCCCCCCCCCCAAGTTCTTTGGGAAGTGCTGATCACATCCACAGGCTCTGGAGGCAGCAGCAGCTCCTGTTAGGGCCACAGGATGCAGCAGAACTCAGCCAGCACAGAGCATTTCTATAGAGATTACAATTCCAGGTCACATCTTAATTGCCATGGAGCTCCAAAGCAAAGCTCCCCAGCACCCATGGTGACAACTGGAACCTCTCACTGAGCTAAAGCCAAGAGCCAGCACTGAGCTGTGAATTATCCTGCAGGTAACAGAGGATGATTGATGAAGGCTTGAAAAGAAAACACTTCAGGGAAGTTTCCTTCTGCAGCAAAGTTACCAGCTAAAGAAAAAGCAAGAAACCCCAAATCATAGCTAAGCCAGGACCCAGCTGCTCCCTACTTGCCCTTCCAGCATGCCCCAAATTCAGGCTGGAAGCAATAAACTCTTGGGCTGTGAAAGGCAAATTTAGGCTGAGGAGATGGAGTTCATAGATGTGGTCATTTCTAACTCGAGGCAAAAGGGAAGTCAGGTCAGGAAGAGCAAAATGCACTCAAAACAAACTCCTCTCTTGCAAAGTGGGGTCCAGTTTTCACACCTTGGAGCCTTTGGGCTTCCAGGAGTAAGTGAAAACATCCTCTCTGCTGAACTTCTCCCCTAGGGAAGCACTTTAGAGCCCGTATCAGGAGCTGAATGGCCTCATGTGCCTTCAGAGCACAACCCTCCCGAGGAGCCTGGGCCCTGCTGCAGGGGCCACCTCCTCAGGGGGTGTAATTTAATCTCAGGAGCTCAGCCAGCCCTGGGCCTCTCTGCCCAGAGCCAACATGGAGGCTGCCAACAGCAAGCCAGGGAGGGGTCTCCCAAAGTGTGAACACCTTCTGAACCCAGCTAAAGCAGCACCACAGCAACCAGCCCACAGCAGGCAGGCAGGCAGCACCCTGGGCCCCACCACGACTCACAGGATGAGTTAGGTTGGAAGGGTCCTTTAAAAGCATCCATTTCCAATCCCCTGCCATGAGCAGGCAGGGACAGCTCCCACCAGCACAGGCTGCTCATGGCCTTATCCAACCTGGCCTGGAACACCTCCAGGGAGGACACAACCACAGCCTCCCTGGGTAGCCTCTTCCTTTGCAGTGAGGTTGGGAACGGGAAGAAGCCTTCAGCAGCTGAGCCTAGCTGAGAGCTGTCCCTGCTCACAACAGGCAAGTTGGAGCACCTGAGCTCTGAGCTCCCTTCCAAGCTGAACCCTTCCAGGATTGATGATTAAACCACAACAGCCCCCAGAGAAAGTTCAACCCCCAGCAACTCCTCTGCCTTCACTCCAAGTCCTGCCCCAACAGGGTGCTGAGACAGGTTACCCAGGGAGGTGCTTCAACCTGCCCTCCCAACCCCTCCAGGGAAGGGCACATCCAAAACCTCCCCGGGCAACCCATTCCAGGCAAAGCAAAAGCTTAACCCCTGCCGTCTCCCAACCACTTCCCCACGCCCCCAGGGGGCACCGGCGGCACCCACCTGGCGATGGGGCTGCGGCTGACGGAACGCTTGGCGCCGAAGGGGCTGCTGGAGCGGCGGCGGCTGTAGGGGCTGGGGGACCTGCCGCTGTAGGAGCCGCTGCCTCGCTCGTAGCTGGACGAACGCCTCCTGCTGTAGGGACTGATGGACCTCTGGCGCCGGCTGTAGGGGCTGGGCGAGCGGGCGTTGGACTGGTAAGCCACAGGCTCCTTGTAGGGAGGGCTGATGGAAGGGCGGCGTGAGGAGCCGCCGGGGCTCTTCCTGTAGGGCTCGTAGTTGCTGGAGGTGTGGGAGCGGGGAGGGCTGAGGTCGTATTCTTGGATGTAGGAGGCTCCCGAGGGGCTGTCGTCCAGTTTCGGGCTGTCAGACCATTTCCTATGGGGACTCCTGGATTTCCTCTTGGGGCTGTCAAGGGTTTTGTAGCTTTTCGGAGCGTCCCTTTTGCGGTGGCTTTTGCTGCGCTCCTTGTGGCCGGATTTGAGCTCCCGATCCTTCCTGGATTTCTCCTTGTGAGCCTTGGCCGAGCGGGACTCCTTGTTGCTGGTCTTGGAGGACAAGGACTTGGGACGCTCCTCGCTCTCCAGGAGTCTCTTGGAGGATCCAGACACCCTGTCCTTGCCGGAGCCGGACCTGCTGGATGCCTCCAGGCTCTTTTCTAACTTCCTTTCTTTCTCAGCCTGTTTGCTCTTCATCAGCTCCCGGACGCGTTTGTGCTGGTGGTGCCGATGCTTCTGCAGCCTCTCGCTCCTGTCCTTCCTCTCCTCGTTCTCCCTCCGGTCCAGTTTGAGAGCGACATCATCCGAGAAGGTATCCGAATCCGAACTGATGTCATCGTACTCCACCAGGGGCTTGATCATCGCGCCCAAGGGGGGCCGCCGTCTCCTGGGCCGCCAGCGGCGACTCCTTGGAGTGCCTGGACTTGTGCCTCTTGTGCCTGGAAGCCAACCGGTGCCGCTCCTTGCTGTTGGAGCTGCCGCCGCCAGGCCCGTGCTGCGAGGACCCCCCGCCGCCCCCATCCTTCTTGCCCCCATGTCTGTCCGGGTTTGGCATTCCTCCTCCACTGTGCTGGGCAGAGGGGAGGGGGGGAAGCCTCCGAGACCCTCACACCTCAGACGGCCTCAGCGCCCCGCTCCGCGCACCATTCACCCCGGCCTCGGCCCTCCCTGCCGCCAGCACCCCCCTCCTACATGGGGAGCGGGGCAAGGAGCGCGGCCCCGCCGGGCCCCGGAGGCGGCGGAAGGCGGGGAGGGGGGAGGGCAGGAGACGGGAAAGGGCCCCGGCCTCACCGCCTCATCCGAGGGGCCCAGGCCCTGAGGGCAGCGCGGCGGCGGCGGGGGCGCCCCGGGAAGGCGGGGCCTGGGCCCGCGATCCCTCCCCGCTCCCTCAGCACCGGCCGCCCGGGGGCTCCGCTCGGATCCTTCAAAGGGAAGGCCCGCAGGCCTCGCCCGCCGCCCGCTTCCCCCGCCCGGCCCGGTGCGGCCCGGCCCGGCCCCGCCGCCGCCGCCGCCCCCCGCTCACTTCCCAAAGCGAAACGGCTCCGCGTCCGGGGGGGGGGGGGGGGGGGGGGGGGAAACCGCCAACTCTCGCGAGAGGCGCCCGGGTCTCGCGAGAACGCCGCCGCCCCGCCGGCTGCCGCCGATCCCGCGAGACTTGGCGGAGGAGAAGCGCGGGGGGGGGGGGGGGGGAGCCGCAGCGCTGCCAAATCTCGCGAGAGCTGCGGCGCCGCCGCCGCGCGCGGGCCGATGACGCTCCCGTCCGGCCGCCGACGTTACGGGCAGCGCCGAGCGGGGCCGCGGCGCCCTCCGGCACAGCTCCCTGGCGGCGATGCCGGCCCTTCGGCGCCGCGCAGCCGGGGCCCGCCTCACTTCCCTGCCGCTCTCCGCCTCGCCCCGGCCGTTAGCGCGTCGCTGCTGGGCGCTGGAGCTGAGCGCGGCCGGTACCGAGCGGCGGGAGGGCTCCGCGCACGGCGCTTGAAGGCAGCAGGGGCGGAGAGGGAGGGCGGAGCCGGGGCGGGGCGGGGGGGCGGAGCCTCGGGGCCACAAGCTCCGCCCATCCCGCCAGCGCGCGCGCGCGCGCTCTCTCTCCCTCCCCCCCACACCTCTCGCGAGGTTTGGCCGCTCTCGCGAGGCTTCGCCGCTCTCTCTCGCGAGATTTGGCGGCTCTCTCGCGAGAGGTGCGCAGCGCAGCCGCGGCCGGGGGGGATGGCGGCGGCCGCCGGCTCCGTGTGAGGCTGGCACGGAGCGGCCCGGCCGCGGCTCAGCCTCCCTCCGCCTCCCTCCTGACCCGCACCGCTCCCGGCCCGCCCTGACGCCGGCCCCTTTCCTCCCGAGGCATGAAGGCGGTACCGGGCAGCGCCGAGGGTGAGTGGCCGGCGGAGGGGTGAGGCCTGGCGAGACTGAATCGGCTCTGGCTAAGGTCTGTGGGTAGCCCAGGGCCCAGGCCCGGCCAGCAGGGGTGTAGGAAGGGCAGGTCCTGTCTCGCCAACCTGAGCTCCTTTCGTGGGCAGGTTCCTGCCTGGTGAGTGTGGGGCAGGGGTGGATGGAGCCTGCCTGGGCTGCAGCAAAGCCTTTGGCGCTGTCTGCCACAACAAGCCCCTGGCACAGCTGGCAGCTCCTGGCTTGGAGAGATTCGCTCTGTGCTGGATCAAGAACTGGCTGCAGGGCTGGGCCCAGAGAGTGGTGGTGAATGGTGCCACATCCAGCTGGCAGCTGGCACCAGTGGTGTGCCCCAGGGAGCAGTGCTGGGCACAGTCCTGTTCAACATCGTTATTGATGATCTGGAGCAGGGCATTGAGTCCATCAGCAGTGAGTGTGCAGCTGGCACCAAGCTAGGAGCAGTGTGGAGCTGCTGGAGGGGAGCAGAGCCCTGCAGAGGGACCTGGGCAGGCTGCATGGGTGGGCAGAGGCCAAGGGGAGGAGGCTGAAGAAGGCCAAGGGCAGGTTCTGCACTTTGGCCACAGCAACCCCAAGCAGCACTGCAGGCTGGGGCCAGAGTGGCTGAGAGCAGGCAGGCAGAGAGGGCCCTGGGGGTGCTGTGAGAGAGGAGCTGCAGAGGAGGCAGCAGTGCCCAGGTGGGCAGCAGAGCCAATGGCAGCCTGGGCTGGCTGAGGAGCAGTGTGGGCAGCAGGAGCAGGGAGGTTCTTGTGCCCCTGTGCTCAGCACTGCTCAGGCCACCCCTGCAGTGCTGTGCCCAGCTCTGGGCTCCTCCATTGCAGAGAGCTGCTGAGGTGCTGGCAGGTGCCCAGAGCAATGCAGCAAGGCTGGGGAGGGGCCTGGAGCAGAGCCCTGTGAGGAGAGGCTGAGGGAGCTGGGGGGGTGCAGCCTGCAGCAGAGGAGGCTCAGGGCAGAGCTGATTGCTGCCTGCAGCTGCCTGCAGGGAGGCTGTAGCCAGGTGGGGTTGGGCTCTGCTGCCAGGCCCCCAGGGCCAGAAGAAGGGGCCCCAGGCTGAAGCTGTGGCAGGGCAGGCTCAGGCTGGATGTGAGGAGGAAGTTGCTGGCAGAGAGAGTGATTGGCACTGGAATGGGCTGCCCAGGGAGGTGGTGCAGTGCCCATGGCTGGAGGTGTTGAGGCCAAGGCTGGCTGGGGCACTGAGTGCCATGGTGTGGTTGGTTGGGCAGGGCTGGGTGCCAGGCTGGGCTGGATGAGCTTGCAGCTCTCTTCCAGCCTGGTTGATTCCATGATTCTCTGACTCAGTCAGTTACAGCTAAGGTCTGTGGAATCACTTAAGGGCAGGAAGCCTTTTCCCTGTGGCTGCTCAGCTGTTGGCTGCGTAACGCTCCCGGCGCTGCCTCAGCTCCTTTGTGCTGCTCTCCCTGACAGAAACAGAGAAGCTGAACAAGATGAGCACCCTCCTGGAGAGGCTCCACGCCAAGTACAACCAGAACAGGCCTTGGACAGAGACCATGAAGTTAGTTCGGCAGTTCATGGTGAGGATCTCGGCAGGAGGGGCTCTGGAGCTGCTCTGGACATCACTTCCTGCCTGCTTGCTTGCATCTCTGCACCAAACCCTGCCCGTGGCACTGGGGTTGGAACTGGATGATCCTCGTGGTCCCTTCCAGCCCTGACTGATTCTGATTCTATGATCTCCTCCAAGTGCTTTTCTCTTTGTTCAAGCCTTGGCTGCCTTCTGGGCTGGGCTGCTTCAGATGTGGCAGTTCAGACACCCCACAGGGGGCAGGGCAGGGAGTGATATCCTTCCCCCTCTCTGTCTGAGCTGCCTTTACCTTTAATTACAGCCTCCCTCTCTATCACCTCATTACCACGGTGTGGCTGGCAGCTCAGCACCAGGGAAAGGAGCAAGCTTGGGGCTTCAGCCCAAACCACTCTGCTGCTTGCTGCTTGAGAGTGCTGTGAAGCCATTTGCTGCCTGTCTGTGGGTTCTCAAGACTCTGCTTTGGCTTAGTCAAGCCTGGGTTTGAAATCTGAGTCTCTGGGTGGGGGGAGAAAGGAGCAAGAGACAGAGGAGAGCAACAGCAAAGGCTGCTGTGTGGGTTGTGGTGGTGAAAGTTTGCCTGTCTGGTTGTTTCTCTGTCATCTGTCACATCATTCTTAGCTTCTGCCTATTAAAAGCTTGCTGCAGTCTGCTCCTCCAGATGAGCAAGCTGCCTAAAAGAAATGAAATCAGTCCCAGGCCTGCCTCTGTCACCTGTTCTCCTCCAGGAATCAAAGTCAGGATGGCATTTGGGGAGGAAATCTAATCTGTGTTTAATTACCTGCCTGAGCCTCCCTTGGCTGCATCAAGACTTTGCAATAATTCCTTCCCTCCTGCTGAGTGAGGCACTAAAAGGACCTTTTTTCTTCTCTCTGGCTAAGGAAAAGCGAGTGGTGATGAACTTAGGGGGGCACCAGCACCTGGTGAGCTGCCTGGAGACTCTGCAGAAGGCTCTGAAGGGTGAGTACCATCCATGGGGCCTGCACACTCTGCTGCCTCTGGAAATCCACCACCACCTCAGGAGGTGGAGGAGGAGTGGCTGGAGAGCAGCCCTGAGGAGAGGGACCTGGGGGTGCTGCTGGAGGAGAAGCTCAGCAGGAGCCAGCAGTGTGCACTTGCAGCCCAGAAAGCAACCAGAGCCTGGGCTGCAGCAGCAGCAGTGTGGCCAGCAGGGCCAGGGAGGGGATTCTCCCTCTCTGCTCTGCTCTGCTGAGAGCCCACCTGGAGTCCTGCATCCAGCTCTGGAGCCCCTGGGACAAGAGGGCTGTGGAGATGCTGGAGAGTGTCCAGAGCAGGGCCAGGAGGATGCTCAGAGGCTGCAGCAGCTCTGCTGTGAGCACAGACACAAAGAGTTGGGGCTGTGCAGGCTGCAGCAGAGGAGGCTCCCAGGGGACCTTCTTGTGGCCTGCCAGGATCTGAAGGGGGCTCCAAAAAAGCTGGGGAGGGACTTTTGAGGCTGTGAGGGAGTGGCAGGAGTGGGGGGGATGGAGCAAAGGTGGAGGTGGGGAGAGTGAGGCTGGAGGTGAGGAGGAAGTTGTTGAGCAGGAGAGTGGTGAGAGGCTGGAATGGGTTGCCCAGGGAGGTGGTTGAGGCCCCATGGCTGGAGGTGTTTGAGGCCAGGCTGGCTGAGGCTGTGTGCAGCCTGCTCTAGGGTAGGGTGTCCCTGGGCATGGCAGGGGACTTGGACTGAACAACTCCAGCTCCCCTCAGCTGCTCCTCTCCAGACCCTTCCCCAGCTTCATTGCCCTTCTGCACCCACCCCAGCCCCTCAGTGTCCTTCTGCCCACTTCAGTGCAACCTTTCTGCCTTTCCTGGCAGCAGCTGCAGGAAGCTCTCAGGGCTGTTTTTGAGCTCAGCCTTGCTCCCCTTGTCCTTCCTCTTCCTTGTTGAAGGGGCTGTTGAGCCTGGAGAAGAGGAGGCTGAGAGGAGACCTCATTGCTCTCTACAGCTCCCTGAGAGGAGGCTGGAGCCAGGTGGAGGCTGGGCTCTGCTCTCTAGTCTCAGATGGCAGAAGAAGGGGAAATGGCCTGGAATTGTGCCAGGGGATGGTTAGGTTGGAGATGAGGAAAGGTTTTACTGCCAGAGTGGTCAGGGATTGGCACAGGCTGCCCGGGCAGGTGGTGCAGTCCCCAGCCCTGGAGGTGTTCCAGAAACTCCTGACAAGGTTTGGTTTGCTCTGTGCAGATTCTCCTGCCTGCCTGGCAAGCAGGTGTCAGCAGATGCTGGGGGAGGTGCCTTGAGCTTGGGTTGGATGCTGCTGTCTTTGCTCTGAGGCCGTGCTGGGTTGCTCCACTCACTCCTGCTCCTCTGCTCTCTCCACCCAGTGTCTTCTCTGCCTGCCATGACAGATCGCTTGGAGTCCATAGCCAGGCAGAATGGGTAGGTCTCCTCCTCCAGGCACTTTGCCTGTGCCCACCATGCCACTCCCTGCTTGGGAGGGTGTTTGAGTTGGGTTTGGTGGGCACCTCCTGGCAGCTGTTGTCCTTTCCTGCCTGCAGCCTGGGGTCTCACCTGAGCGCCAACGGCACCGAGTGCTACATCACCTCAGACATGTTCTACGTGGAAGTGCAGCTGGACCCCTCTGGGCTGCTGTGTGATGTCAAAGTGGCTCACCATGGGGAGAACCCTGTGGTAGGTATGGGCTGCTGCAGCTGGGGGCAGTGCTCTGGTGGGCTTGGAGCTCTGCAGAGTTCTCCCAGGCAACCAGCAATGGAATGAAGGGACACAGCCTCCAGCTGTGCCAGGGCAGGGTCAGGCTGGAGAGTGATTGGTGTCACAGAGAGAGTGGTGGTTGCAGCTGCTGCTCTCCACGTTGATGTCCTTCTGTGTTCCTTCCTTTTCAGAGCTGTCCAGAGCTGGTGCAACATCTGAGGTGAGCCATGGGTTGTTTGCTGCATTTTCTGACTGTTCTCTTTGCAGTAGTCATCTGCTGCTGGTTTCATAGCATCCCAGAGTGGCTCAGGGTGGAAGAGATCCCAGAGCTGAACTGCTCCATCTTGCCGTGCCCAGGGACAGCTCTCAGCAAGGCTCAGCTGCTCAAGGCCTCATCCAGCCTGGCCCTGAACAGCCCCAGGCAGGAGGCAGCCACAGCCTCCCTGGGTAGCCTGGGCCAGGCTCTCACCACCCTCACACTCAACAACTTCTGCCTCAGCTCCAAACCATTCCCCCTTGGGCTGGCTCCAGACCCCCTCAGCAGAAGTCTCTCTGCAGCCTCCCTGCACTGGCAGCAGCTCTGAGGTGTCCCTGGAGCCTTCTCCTCTGCAGCTCCCTCAGCCTGTGCTCACAGCAGAGCTGCTCCAGCCCTTGGCCACTTCTGGCCTCCCTCCAGCATCTCTGTGCCCTCCTTCTGCTGTGACAGCAGAGATGGAGGCAGCATTGGAGGTGAGCTCTGAGCAGAGCAGAGCCCAGGGGCACAATCCCCTCTCCTGCCCTCTGCCCACACTCCTGGCTGCAGCCAGCACACAGCTGCCTGCTGGGCTGCAGGAGGGCACTGCTGGCTCCTGGGGAGCTGCTCAGCACCCAACACCCCAAAGGCTCTTCCTTGAGGGCTGCTCTCAACCCACTCTGCACCCAGCCTGGATTTGTGCCCATTCACTCAGGCTGGGTCATTGACAGGACCCATTTAATAGCTTTCAGGTAGCAGAACTCTTTTCTGCCACGACTTAGTGTCTCTGTTCATGTAGCTTCTGAAACCCAAACCTTAACATGGCAAAGGTTTGGATCCAATTTACTTTTTTTTCTCCTTCTCTTCTTCAGAGAGAAAAACTTTGATGAGTTTTCAAAGCACCTAAGAGGCCTGGTGAACCTTTACAAGCTGCCAGGTGACAAGTGAGTGTTCTCTGCATTTACCTCCAGCCACAGAACTGAGGTGAAACCAATCCACAAGCTCTTGGGTCTGGGTTCTCCAGAGATGGAGACTCCAGCACCTCTCTGGGCAGCCTGCTCCAGGGCTCAGCACCCTTCAGTTCCAGAAGCTCTTCCTCATGTTCCACTCTGTGCCCATTGCCCCTTGTCCTGGCACTGGGCACCACTGGCAGCAGCCTGGCCCCATCCTGCTGCCACCCACCCTTGAGGGATTGCTCAGCACTGCTCAGACCCCCCTCAGGCTGCTCTTCTTTAGGCTCCACAGCCCCAACTCAGCCTCTCCTCCTCACAGAGCTGCTCCAGGTGCCCTCAGCATCTCTGCAGCCCTTTGCTGTGCCCTCTCCAGCAAGTCCCTGCCCCTCTTGACCTGAGCAGCCCAGAACTGGACCCAGCACTCCAGACACAGCCTCCCCAGGGCAGAGCAGGAGAGGAACCTCCCTCAGCCTGCTGGCCACACTCTTCTTACTGCACCCCAGGATGCCCTTGGCCTTCTTGGCAGCCTTTGCTGTGCCCTCTCCCTGCCCTTTCCATTCTCTGACAGTTTTGTCTCTTTCTTTTCCCCCCAGCAAACTCAAAACCAAGATGTATTTAGCTCTGCAGTCCCTGGAGCTGGACCTCTCCAAGATGGCAGGGATGTATTGGTAAGGACCCCTCCAGGCTTTGGGGTTTCCTGCTGCTTTGTTCCTGCTGCTGCACTTTGCCTGGTTCTGATCATGCTGTGGGGCCAGGAGGACCTCAGCTCCTCTGCAGTCTGACCTCAGGGCTCAGAAGTGCAGTGCTGAGGCTACAGAAGGCCTCTGCTAGCAATAGGATGAAAAAGAATCATGGATTCATGGAATGGTTTGGATTGAAGTGACCTAAAGCTCATCCATTCCAACTCCCTTGCAGTCAGCAGGCACAGCCCCAGCCAGAGCAGGATACTCAGAGCCCCAAACACCCTGAGCTGGAATGATTCCAGGCATGGGGCAGCTCTCACCTCTCTGAGCACCCTGGGCCAGGCTCTCCCCACCCTCAGTGTGGAGAATTTCTGCCTTCTCTCCACTCTGAATCTCCTTCTTTGGATTCAAACCACCCCCACCTTGGCCTGGCACAGCAGGCTGTGGCTGCCTCCTCCCTGGGGCTGTTCCAGGCCAGGTTGGATGAGGCCTTGAGCAACCTGGGCTAGTTGAGAGGTGTCCCTGCCCATGGTTGGGAATTGGAACAGCTGATCCCTGAGGTCCCTTCCAGCCTGAGCTCTCCTGGGGTGGTTATTTCTATATGACTGTTTGTTGAACTAAGCTCTTAACACATAAACTTTGGCTTCTGCTCTGGCTTCCTGCAGGCCCAAAACTGTCTCTCTTTTCAGGCAGGCCACCAATGCCAACCCCTTGGACAAGATCCTTCATGGCAGTGTTGGCTACCTCACCCCCAGGAGTGGAGGTATCATCATGGAAGAGTTCAGAACTCAAAAGGATTCAAACAACTTCCTTCAGGGTTCCTTTTGTTGTAGATTCCATCCAGTGGGTTGGGGTGGGAGGGACCTTAAAGGTCATCTAGGTCCAGCTGGCATCATGTTAGCAATGGACAATGCTCATTAAAGGAGGTCTGGGATGAAGTGGTTGAGGATTTGGAAGTCTCCCACGGTGCAGAAGCCAACTTTGCTCCAGGAGGCCACCCAGGGTGGGTTTATGGCTGTGGCTGTGCTCTTGAAGGCACAGAAGAGCCCTTGGGTGGTGCACTGGCAGCAGTGTGGTGTGTGGGGGTGCCCAGCCTGTGTGGGCACAGAGCTGGGTGGTGGTTGGGGTCACTCCTAGCATCAGGAGCCCTCAGAAGCTGTCCCCTCTCTCCCTCTAGGGCTGCTGATGAACCTCAAGTATTATGTCTCACCCTATGACCTGTTTGAGGATGGCACTGGAGCCCCTCTTGTCCTGCATGAGAACAGTGGTAGGTGGACTTGGGAAGCTGCTGGGGGTTACTGCTGCTGGCAGGAGGGAAGAAAGCAGAATTCCAGCAGTCTGCTGGCACTGGGGAATGCAGGAAAACTATGGGATGGCCTAGAGAGAGCTCAGGGAGTCATGGAATGGCCCAGGTTGGAAAGGAGCTCAGAGATCATCTACCTCTACCACAGGCAGGGACAGCTCTCAGCTGCTCCAGGCCTCATCCAACCTGACCTTGGACACCCCCAGGCAGGAAGCAGCCACAGCCTCCCTGGGCAGCCTGTCCCAGGCTCTCACCATGCTCACACTCAACAACTTCTTTCTCAGCTCCACTCTGACCCTGCTCTGCCTCAGCTGAATGAGAACAGACTGCCCAGGGAGGTGTCCCAGAACCCTGTGGCCCTGGCCCTTGGGCATATGGTTCAGTGGCCATGGTGGGGTTGGGTTGCTGGTTGGACCTGGATGATCTTGGAGCTCTTTTCCAACCCAAACAACTCCATGAAAGGTCTTTGAGGGAGTCTGCATCAGAGCCCTGCTGGTGCAAGCAGCCTGTGGTGACAAAGGTGAAGCCCAAGCTGGCTGCTGAGGGCAGTTTGGTGTCTCCACCACAGGGGCAGTGACCTCCTCAAGCCTCTGTTTGGTTCTTTTCCCTCATGGTTTTTTCTTCTCTGGGCTCCTCCTGCAGTTCCTCGCTCCCTGGGCATGAATGTGGCAGTGACAGTGGAGGGGACCTTGGCCATGCACAAGCTGCCAATTGCTCCCCTGATCATGGGCTCCCACCCCGTGGACAGCAAAGGGTAAGTGAAGGGCACATCTGCCAGGCCCTGCTGGCAGCTCTCCTCTGCTGCAGTCAGATCAGGCTGCAGGAGGTCACAGCAGTGCACAGGACACTTAGGAGCTGCCTTGGAGCCAAGAAACAGAGATTGTCCCAGAGCCCTGGAGCTGGTTGGCTTGGAAAAGCTCTCTGAGATCCAACCCAGCATCACCATGGCCACCAGACCATGGCCACAAGGTCCTGAAGCACCTCCAGGGATGAGGACTCCACCACCTCCCTGGGCAGCCTGTGCCAATCCCTGACCACTCCTGCAGGACAAAAAGTGTTCCTCATGTCCAACCCAAACCTCCCCTGGTACAACTTGAAGCCACTTCCTCTCCTATCACCTGAAAGAGAGGAAAACCAGCCCCTACCTCACTGCCACCTCCTCTCAGGAGCTGCAGAGAGCACACTGAGGCCACTGACCTGCTCCTGAAGAGTTCACTTTTCAGAGGTCACAGTCACAGAGTCCCAAACTGGTCTGGGTTGGAAGAGACCTTAAAGAACATCTTGTTCCAACCTCCCCTGCCATGGGTAGGGACACCTCCCACCAGCCCAGGTTCCTCAAGGCCTCATCCAGCCTGGCCCTGACCACCCCAAGCAGGAGGCAGCCACAGCCTGCCTGGGCCAGGCTCTCACCACCCTCACACTCAACAACTCCTTCCTCAGCTCCACTCTCCCCCTGCTCTGCCTCAGCTCCAAACCATTCCCCTTTGGCTGGCTCCAGACCCCCTAAGCAGAAGTCTCTCTGCAGCCTCCCTGCAGGCTCCCTTCAGGCACTGGCAGCAGCTCTGAGGTGTCCCTGGAGCCTTCTCCTCCCCAGCTCCCTCAGCCTGTGCTCACAGCAGAGCTGCTCCAGCCCTGGGCTCAGCTTTGTGGCCTCCTCTGGCCTCCCTCCAGCAGCTCTGTGCCCTCCTCCTGCTGTGACAGCAGAGCTGGAGCAGGACTGGAGTTGGTTGCTCAGCAGGGCAGAGCCCAGGGCCCAGGAGGCAGAGTGGTGCCCTGAGCTCCTGCCCTCTCCTCCCGACCCTGTGCAGGACTCCATCCTTCTCCTCCATCACCAGTGCCAACAGTGTGGATTTGCCAGCTTGCTTCTTCCTCAAGTTCCCTCAGCCCATCCCAGTCTCCAGAGCCTTCCTCCAGAAGCTGCAGGCCTGCACAGGTGGGTTCCAGGCTGCCAGGGAGACACTGCCCAGGCTGTGGCAATCACCTCCTGCTGCTTTTCAACCTGGCCTGGGGCAGTCAGAGCAGCTCCAGACATCCTCCAGCCCAAGCCCCATGCCAGGGCAGGTCACACAGGAGCACATCCAGCTGGGGCTGGAAGCTCTGCAGAGACTCCAGCACCTCTCTGGGCAGCCTGCTCCAGGGCTCTGCCACCCTCCCACTGGCAAAGCTTCTCCTGCTGTTGAGGTGGAACCTCCTGGCTTGCAGCTGGTGCCTGCTGCTCTCTGTGCTGCCCCTGGGCACCACCAAACAGAGCCTGGCACCTGCACCCTGACACCCACCCCTCAGAGCAAGTCCTCTCTCAGGCTGCTCCTCTGCAGGCTAAGCAGCCCCAGGGCTCTTCAGCCTCTCCCCACAGCAGAGAAGTTCCACTCCCTTCATCATCCTCACAGCCTCCACTGGGCCCTCTCCAGCAGATCCCTTCCTGGCTTGAACTGGAGAGCCCAAAGCTGGACTTAGAATTCCAGATGTGGCCTCACTATGGCAGAGCAGAGAGGGAGGAGAACCTCCCTTGACCTACTGACCACACCATGGTTGCTCTCATGGCCTCAAGTCCCTCAGGACTCTCTGCTCTTTCCAGCACAACCTGGACAAGGCTTCCCTTTCCTGAGCAGTGCCATCTCTGCCAGGTGCCATCACTCTCTGCCATCTTCTGCCCTCAGGTATCCCTCTGTTTGACACCCCAACGACCTTTGTCCCCTTGTATGAGCTGATCACCCAGTTTGAACTCTCCAAGGAGGCTGATCCTGGCCCTCTGAACCACAACATGCACTTCTATGCAGTGAGTACCTTGGCACAGCCCAGAGGCTTCCACTCCTGAGGGCATTTCAGCTCTTTTCAGGTGGTTTTTCAGCTGTGATGAGGAAAAAGATTGGTGCAGAGCAGTAGAATTCAGCTCAGGCATTGCCCACAGTAATTAGCAAAATTAGTTAATGAAATAACCCAGGGCTGCTGGGGTGCAGCTGCAGGAGCAGCAGGGCAGGGTGGGGCTGAGCCTCCCCAGCCTCTCTCCCTTCTTTCCCTTCCAGCTCTGCCTGAGTCAGTCACTCTGGGACAGGTCTCAGCTCAGTGCCTGAGCCCCTGGCAGCTGCTGAGGGTTTCCCTCGGGCTCAGAAGGGTTGGCAGCTGCCTTAGTGGGGGCAGGGAGCACTGAGAGAGTGGGGAGGCCTTGGGAGGGACCTCCAAAACTCAGCCAGTCCAAGCCCCCTGCCAGGGCAGGGCCACCTGGAGCAGGGCACACAGCAGCACATCCAGGAGGCCTTGGCAAGGCTCCAGGCAAGGAGACTCCACAGCCTCTCTGGGCAGCCTGCTCCAGGGCTCCAGGTCCCCCACAGGCACAAAGATTCCCCTCCTGTTCCCATGGCACCTCCTCTGCTCCAGCTGCCACCCACTGCCCCTTGCCCTGCCCTTGGGCACCCCTGAGCACAGCCTGGCTCCAGCCCTGCACAGCTGCAGCAGGAGGAGTGAGGGCAGCCTCAGGCTCCTCTGCCCCAGCCTGCCTCAGCTGTGCTCCCAGGAGATGTTCTCTGCCTGCAGCAGCTCTGTGCTTCTGGGCTGGGCTCTTCCAGCAGCTCCCTGAGCTCCTCCTTGAGCTGAGGGTCCCAGAGCTGGACACAAGCTTCCAGCTGTGGCCTCAGCAGGGCAGAGCAGAGGGGCAGGAGAACCTCCCTAATGGCATCACTGCTTCTGAGGAGCCAAAATGCTGTTCTGCTTGCTCAGACTGGAAGGAAGGGACTCTGCTTTCTGTCATTCCCAGCCAGGAAGGTGCTTTGGCACCACCTGGCCCCATAAGGGACCTGGATTTTGCCTCCCAGCTGTCTGTTGCTGCCTTGTCCCCGGCAGCAGCTGGACTAAAGCAGGAACTCTTTGTCAGGCTCTTCCAGGCCAGCAGCACTGTTACTTTCTCAACAAAGATGCTCCTCTCCCAGATGGAAGAAGCCTTCAGGGGACTCTGCTCAGTAAAATTGCCTTCCAGCACCCTGGCAAGGTTCCTCTCATCCTCAACTTGATCAGGCACCAGGTTGCCTACAACACTCTGATCGGCAGCTGCGTCAAGAGGACTGTGCTCAAAGAAGGTGAGGGGCTTGGGGGGGGGTGGGGAAGAAACCCTGGGGGAGGTTGCCCAGGGGGAAGAAGAAGAAATGAGGCTCCTGTTCTTTGTTTTGTTTCCTGTCCATCTCTCTTGAGGGGTTGGGGCCTCTGGCTCAGCTCCTCTGCTCCCTGACCTAGCAGTTCCTGGAGGGTGTTCAGAGACTCGCAGGAGGGGTTGGGTTGGAAGGGACCTTCAAGCTCAGTCAGTTCCAGCCCCCTCCCATGGGCAGGGACAGCTCTCACATGTACAGGCTGCTCAAGGCCTCATCCAGCCTTGAACACCTCCTGGGAGGGGGAATCCACTCTGGGCAACCTATACCAGGGTCTCCCTATCCTCGCTGGCAGGAATTTCTTCCTCCACTCTCACTCTGCCCTCTCCCAGCTCCCAGCCATTGTCCCTCCTCCTGGCACTCCAAGCTCTTGTCCAGAGTCTCTTCCCAGCTCTCCTGGAGCCCTTTCAGGTACTGGAAGGCTGCTCTGAGATCACCTTGGAGCCTTCTCCAAGTAGAACTGCCCCAGCCTGGAGAAGAGTCTGGGTAGACCTTAGAGCAGCCTTCCAGTGCCTGAAGGGGCTACCTGGAGAAGAAGAGCTGGGAAAGGACTTTTGGCAGAGGCTGGGAGTGGCAGGATGAGAGCTGATGGCTTCAAACTGGGAGAAGCTGGATCTGAATCAGACATGAGGAAGAAATTCCTTGCCATGAGGGAGGTGAGGCCCAGGAACAGGCTGCCCAGAGAAGCTGTGGAGGCTTCAAGCCTGGAAGTGTTGCAAGCCAGGCTGGGGGGGGGGGGGCCTTGAGCAGGCTGCTCGAGCAGGAGCTGTCCCTGCCCGTGTCAGGGGGTTGGAATGAGAAGATCTTGAAGGTCTGATCCTCTGTCTTGCAGATTCTCCTGGGATCCTGCAGTTTGAGGTCTGCCCTCTCTCTGACTCCTGTTTCAGTGTCTCCTTCCAGCACCCTGTGAACGACTCCCTGGTCTGTGGTAGGTGGGCACAGCAGGAGCAGGGGCATGCTCTGGGGGCTTCCCTTCCACTGCAGCCTGGATTTTGATCTCTTGCCAACCCTTTCTGCCCTGTAGTGGTGATGGATGTGCAGGACTCCACTCATGTGAGCTGTAAGCTCTACAAAGGCCTCTCAGATGCTCTGATCTGTACTGATGACTTCATTGCCAAAGTGGTGCAGAGGTAAGCAAAGGCTTTCTGTACCCCCCAGACCATGCAGCTGGGCCCTGGGGTCTCTCTCCCAGCAGTCCTGGGAGGGTCTCTCACTCCCACCTCTCCCTGGGGGTCTCTCTCTCCCAGCAGCATTGGAGCCTTTCTCTCTGGGCAGGAGTTCTGGGAGTGGACAGAGAGGAAAGTTTGGAGCTCCATCAAAGATTCCATTCCAGGCACTGAACTGTGGCTGCTTATTTTTGAGTGCATGCCCAAGGTGCCAGCCTGTGGATGCCTTCTGCTGCAATTGGTGCCTTTCTGAGCCCTGTCAGGTGTGGCAGAGCTCTCTGCAGTTGGCATTTGCAGAGGGCTTTGCTCAAGGCTCCTCCAGCCCAACCACTCTTCAGCACACCTCCCACCTGCCCAGGTTCCTCAAGGCCTCATCCAGCCTGGCCTTGGCCAGCCCCAGGCAGGAGGCAGCCACAGCCTCCCTGGGCAGCCTGGGCCAGGCTCTCACCACCCTCACACTTAACAACTCCTTCCTCAGCTCCACTCTCAGCCTGCTCTGCCTCAGCTCCAAACCATTCCCCCTTGGGCTGGCTCCAGACCCCCTCAGCAGAAGTCACTCTGCAGCCTTCCTGCAGGCTCCCTTCAGGCACTGGCAGCAGCTCTCAGCTGCTCCTGGAGCCTTCTCCTCTGCAGGCTGCACACCCCCAGCTCACAGGGTGTTAGGGGTTGGAAGGGACCCAAGGAGATCATCCAGTCCAACCCCCCCTGCCAGAGCAGAACACCCAATCTAGCTCAGGGCACACAGGAACACATCCTGATAGGCCTGGAAAGGCTCCACAGAAGGAGACTCCACAACCTCTCTGGGCAGCCTGTGCCAGGCCTCTGGGACCCTTCCAGTCAAGAAGCTCTTCCTTGTGCTGAGCTGAACCTCCTATGCTGCAGCTTCCACCCATTTCTCCCCAGGGAGCAGTGAGCAGAGCCTGTCCCCCCCTCTCCTGACCCCCAGCCCTCAGGTGTTTAGAAACATTGATTAAATCCCCTCTCAGTGCTCTCTTCTCCAGACCAAAAACCTCCCTCAGCCTCTGCTCACAGCAGAGCTGCTCCAGCCCTGAGCTCATCTTTATGGCCTCCTCTGGCCTCGCTCCAGCAGCTCTGTGCCCTCTTCCTGCTGGGAACACCAGAGCTGGAGGCAGGGCTGGAGCTGGGACCTCAGCAGAGCAGAGCCCAGGGGCAGAATCCCCTCTCTTGCCCTCCTGCCCTGTCCCAGCCCCCTCAGCCCGCAGCGACCTCTCCGCCTCATCTCTTGCAGGTGCATGTCCATTCCTGTCACCATGAGAGCCATCCGTAGGAAGGCAGAAACCATCCAAGCAGACACCCCAGCCCTGTCCCTCATTGCAGAGACAGTAGAGGACATGGTGAAGAAAAACCTCCCCCCAGCCAGCAGCCCAGGGTACGGCATGACCACAGGCAGCAACCCCCTGAGCGGTACCACCACCCCGACCAGCACCTTTCCCGGGGGGCCAATCACCACTCTGTTCAACATGAGCATAAGCATGAAAGAGAGGCACGACTCAGTGGGCCACGGGGAGGACTTCAGCAAAGTCTCTCAGAACCCAATCCTCACCAGCCTGTTGCAGATCACAGGCAGCGTTGGCTCTACCATCGGCTCCAGCCCGACCCCTCCCCATCACACCCCACCGCCGGTCTCCTCCCCGGCCAGCAACACCAAGAACCATCCCATGCTCATGAACCTCCTCAAAGAGAATCCCCCTCAGGATTTCTCCACCCTTTATGGCAGCAGCCCTCTGGAAAGGCAGAACTCATCCTCTGGCTCCCCTAGGATGGAAGTGGGGCCTGGGGGGAGCAAGCCCAAGAAAAAAAAATCCCGGCTGCCTGCCGACAAACCCAAACACCAGACTGAGGATGACTTCCAGAGGGAGCTCTTCTCCATGGACGTCGACTCCCAGAACCCCATCTTTGACGTCAACATGACTGCAGACACCCTGGACACCCCTCACATCACCCCAGCCCCCAGCCAGTGCAGCACTCCCCCTACCACCTACCCCCAGCCCCTCGCCCACCCCCAGCCCAGCATGCAGCGCATGGTTCGGCTCTCCAGCTCCGACAGCATCGGCGCCGACGTCACCGACATCCTCTCTGACATCGCCGAGGAGGCCTCCAAGCTGCCCAGCGCCGCCGAGGATTGTCCTCCCATCGGCACCCCGGTGAGAGACTCTTCCAGTTCAGGCCACTCCCAAAGTGCTCTCTTTGACCCTGACGTGTTCCAGCCCAACCCCACCGAGAACCCTTACACCGACCCTGCCGACCTGATCGCCGACGCCGCCGGCAGCCCTGGCAGCGACTCCTCCAACCACTTCTTCCCCGACGGGGTCGACTTTAACCCCGACTTGCTCAACAGCCAGAGCCAGAGTGGCTTTGGGGAGGAGTACTTTGATGAGAGCAGTCAGAGCAGAGACGCTGATGACTTCAAGGGTTATGCCTCCCAGGCTCTGACCACCTTGGGGGTGCAGGTTTTGGGGGCGGAGGGGGGGGGACAGTAAGTTCAAGGGGAGCAGCCAGTCCGACACGGTGGATTTCAGCATCATTGCTGCTGCCAGCAAGGCCCTGGGGTCCTCTGACATCATGGAGCATCATGGTGGGGCTCAGAGCCCCCTGCTCAACGCAGGGGATTTGGGGAAGGAGAAGGCTCAGAAGAGGGTGAAGGAAGGGAATGGCTCCGGGAGCAGCATGGCAGGGCCCAGCCTGGATGGGAAGCCAGGGAAACGCAGCAGGACCCCATCCAGCGATGGGAAAAGCAAAGAGAAGCTTCCCAAGAGGAAGAAGCAGGAGACTGATGGGAAATCCCCATCCCACAGCTCCTCCAACAGGCCCTTCACACCCCCGGCGAGCACCGGCGGCTCCAAGTCTCCCGGGAGCTCCGGTAGATCTCAGACTCCTCCCGGTGTGGCGACTCCTCCCATTCCCAAAATCACCATTCAGATCCCCAAGGGCACAGTGACTGTGGGCAAACCTTCCTCCCACGGCCAGTACAGCAGCAGCGGCTCCGGCACCTCCTCCAGCAGCAAAAGCCATCACAGCCATTCCTCCTCCTCCTCCTCCTCTTCTTCCTCCTCCACCTCAGGCAAGATGAAGAGCAGCAAATCAGAAGGGTCTTCGGGCTCGAAGCTCAGCAGCAGCCTCTACTCAAGCCAAGGTGGCTCCAGCTCGGGGCAGTCCAAGAGCTCGGCGCAGGCCGTGGGCAAGCCTGGGTCCTCCCCCATCACCAAGCACGGCCTCAGCAGCGGCTCCGGCAGCGCCAAGATGAAACCTCAAGGGAAGCCTTCGTCCCTTATGAACCCTTCCATGAGCAAACCAAACATCTCTCCCTCTCACTCCAGACCCTCAGGAGGCTCTGACAAGCTTGCATCTCCCATGAAACCTGTCCCGGGGACACCTCCATCATCGAAAGCGAAGTCACCTATCAGTGCGGGCTCTGGAGGCTCCCACATGGCTGGGACTGGATCCAGCTCCGGTATGAAATCCTCTTCGGGAATGGGCTCCTCTGGGTCTATGTCACAGAAGCCACCTCCTTCCTCAAATTCCTCAACAGCATCTTCATCCTCCTTTTCATCTAGTGGCTCTTCCATGTCTTCATCTCAAAACCAGCACGGCAGCTCCAAGGGGAAGTCTCCGAGCAGGAACAAGAAGCCATCTCTGACCGCGGTCATCGACAAGCTCAAGCACGGCGTCGTCACCAGCGGCCCTGGGGGAGACGACCCCATGGATGGGCAGATGGGACCCACTTCCAACCCTTCCAGCCATGCCATGTCCTCCAAACACAACATGTCTGGAGGTGAGTTCCAGGGCAAACGTGAGAAGAGCGACAAAGAGAAATCCAAAGTCTCTGTGTCCGGAGGCTCTGGCGACTCCTCCAAGAAGGCTTCCGACTCCAAGAGCGTCGGCAGCACCGGGGTGGCCAAAATCATCATCAGCAAACACGACGGTGGCTCCCCCAGCATTAAAGCCAAAGTAACCCTCCAGAAACCTGGGGAAGGAGGTGGGGAAGGCCTGAGACCTCAGATGGCTTCATCCAAAAGCTATGGGTCCCCTCTGATCAGCGGCTCCACCCCGAAGCACGAGCGCTGCTCCCCCAGCCACAGCAAGTCCCCTGCCTACACCCCGCAGAACGTGGACAGCGAGAGCGAGTCAGGGTCCTCCATTGCAGAGAAGTCCTACCAGAACAGCCCCAGCTCTGATGATGGCATCCGGCCCCTGCCTGAGTACAGCTCTGAGAAGCACAAGAAACACAAAAAGGAGAAGAAGAAAGTCAAAGATAAAGATCGGGACCGGGAGAGGGAGCGGGAGAAGGACAGGGACAAGAAGAAGTCTCACGGCATGAAGCCCGAGAGCTGGTCCAAGTCTCCCATCTCTGCTGAGCAGTCTCTGTCCATGAGCAGCAGCACCATGCTGGCAGCAGAGAGGCCTTCCAGGGCCAGCCCCGAGTTCCTGATTGGGGAGGAAGATGATGACCTGATGGACGTTGCTCTGATTGGCAATTAAAGTGACTGGGTGCTGGCCCAGCGAGCTGGGTGCTGGCCCTGGTGGCTTCTGGAGGTGGGCAGAGAGGAAGCATCCATCCTAAACCTGCCACCTGAGCTTCTGCAGAGAAGGGTTGGAAGAGGAGGAGAAGACAAACCAAAAGTATTCCCAAGGTTCTCCAAAGGCCAAGCAGAGAAGTGGGCAGTGCCAGTGGGCAGTGCCAGCTGGGCACGGCATGGGGGTCCTGCCCCACCGTGGCCTTCAGCCCATCACTCAGCCTGCACTCATGAGTATTAATGGGGTTAGTGGGAGCCCAAGGGAGTGTGTGCCCGTGGGGTCAGCCCCCAAACTGGTGAGAGCAACCCCTCTAAAACAGAGAGGTCAGCCCCCAAACTGGTGAGGGCAACCTCCCCAAACCAGTGGAGTCAACCCCCCAAACTGGAGGGGTCACCCCCCAAACTGGTGAGAGCAGCCCTCAAACTGGTAAGAGCAACCCTCAAACTGGTGGGGTCAGCCCCCAAACTGGTGAGAGCAGCCCTCCCAAACTGGTGAGAGCAGCCCTCCCAAACTGGTGGGGTCAGCCCTCCCAAACTGGTGAGAGCAGCCCTCCCAAACTGGTGAGAGCAGCCCTCCCAAACTGGTGGGGTCAGCCCCCAAACTGGTGAGAGCAGCCCTCAAACTGGAGCAAACAGCAGCAGAGGCTGGGCTGGGTGAGTCCCACGTCCTCAGCTCCCTTCCCACTTGGAATCAGTTGAGGACACTTGAAGCTGAACTGGTTGAAGGAGTGTTTTAGGCTGGGTTATTCCTTTTGGAAGCATGAGTGGAAGAAGAAAAAGAATTCCCTTTTTTTTTAATGTCTTTTGGTGGAATTTCCTCCTCCAGTGGGTTTGGGCTTAGCCCTTGGGTTTGAGCAGGATCCATGGATTTGGATCTAGCCCTCCCTTGGGTTTGAGTAGGATCTATGGATTTGGACCTAGCCCTCCCCTGGGTCTGAGCAGGATCCATGGATTTGGATCTAGCCCTCCCTTGGGTTTGAGTAGGATCCATGGATTTGGATCTAGCCCTCCCTTGGGTTTGAGCAGGATCTATGGATTTGGATCTGTCCCTCCCTTGGGTTTGAGCAGGATCCCTGAGTTTGAGCAGGATCCATGGATTTGGACCTAACCCTCCCTTGGGTTTGAGCAGGATCCATGGATTTGGATCTAGCCCTCCCTTGGGTTTGAGTAGGATCCATGGATTTGGATCTAGCCCTCCCTTGGGTTTGAGCAGGATCCATGGATTTGGATCTAGCCCTCCCTTGGGTTTGAGTAGGATCCATGGATTTGGATCTAGCCCTCCCTTGGGTTTGAGCAGGATCCCTGGGTTTGAGCAGGATCCATGGATTTAGGTCTAGCCCTTGGGTTTGAGCAGGATCCATAGGTTTGGGTCTAATCCATGAGTTGGAGCAGGATCCATGGATTTGGGCCTAGCCTTTGGGTCTGAGTAGGATCCATGGATTTAGGTCTAGCTCTTGGGGTGGAGCAGGATCCATGGATTTGGGTCTAGCCCTCCCTTGAGTTGGAGCAGGATCCATGGGTTGGAGCAGGATCCATGGGTTCGGGTCTAGCCCTTGGATTGGAGCAGGATCCATGGATTGGAGCAAGATCCATGGATTGGAGCAAGATCCATGGATTTGGGTCTAGCCCTCCCTTGGGTTTGAGCAGAATCCATGGATCTGTTCATAGCTGGATGAAGGCATCAGCAACTTTCCAAAGAAACTCTTCTGGGGCCAGAGCAGGGCTGGGACTTTCAGGGTAGGGTTCCCTGAGCTGCTTTTACATGGGAGAAATGGGAAGCAAATGCTGCTCTGTTCAGCATTCCCACCAAAGGGAAGAGCCACACATTCCCTCTCTGGGAAAGGTGGCTGGGAGAGGGGAAGGGAGGACCAGTGTCTTCTCCTCCCAACACCGTGGGAGCTTTTCACCCCTTTTTGGTGGGTTGTGGGATGGAAATAGTGAGAGAGGGCAGAGCTGGGCACCAGCTGCAGGCTGCAGCCATCACTGAGTGCTGCCATCTGCTCCTGCACTGCCACTGCCACCTGGAAATGCTCCAATCTGGCACAAAATGGGTTGGGTTTGGGTTTTTGTTTTTTTAAACCATCTTTTGGTGTATTCCCGATTTTTATTTTCCCCTTCCCCTCCATTCTTTCAGTATTGAGAAGGGGAACAAAGGCGAAACAAGAGGAGAAAAGCCAAGCCCTGACGATCTCTGTCTGCAGAGATGACAGCAAAGTGATTCTTTCCCGGGTGGTGATGATGATGATGATGATGATGCAGTGATGATGTAAATAGCTGCCAGAATTGGCTTTTTTTTGTACATCCTCCTTCATCATCATCCTCCTCCCCTCTCCCCACATTGCATCATTCCCACGGGCGCAGCCTTCGGGGGGGTGCCTGGGCACAGCCTTCGGGGGGTGCCTCGAAGCCGGCAGGGGGACATTTTCCTGCCAATAAACCTTCTTTGGTACAGCAAAAGCCTCAAGCCTTCAGAAACGGAGAGCGCTGGGGGCTCGGGAGGGAGCGGGAGGCGGCGGGGACCTGCTGCCACGCTCGATTTTCCCGCGGGAATGACGCCATCGTGACGTCACGCCAGCAGAGGCTGTGATTGGCTGAGCTTCGCGGCCTCCTCCCGGGGAGGGCGGGAACTGTCGGGCCCGGGGCGGGCACTGCTGGGGCCCTGGCCCGGGCCCGCTGTTATCAACGGGAGGAGCCTCCCCGGGTCCCGGATATCCCGGGGGGGGGGGGGGGGTTGGAGTCCTGCAGCTCTCTGTGAACGGGAAGCTGCGGGGCGGGGGGAGGAGATCCTGCACCTCTCGGTGTCCGGTGAAAGGGGAGCGGGATGGGGGAGCCTGACCCCTGACCCCCCCCCGCAGTTCGGTGTAAAGGAGGCTTTCGAGCCCCCGGTGTTCAAGGAAAGGGTGTGAGGGTGTCCTGCAGCCCCCGGTGTCCGGTGAAGGGGATGGGAGTGGGGAGGTCTTGCACCTCCCAGTCTCTAGAGAAGGGGTGGGGGGGGCATCCTGCAGCCTCGATGTCCGGGGCCGAGGGGGGGGGGGGGGGTGTGGGGGTGTCCTTGCACTCCCCGGGTTCCGCGGAAGGGAAATGAAGTGGGAGGGGTCCTGCCCCTCCCGGGCTCCGGCGAAGGGGACCACCGGGGACGGCAGATCGTTCTGCAGTCTCCGGTGTCCAGCAAAAAGCGGCCGCCCCTCGCAGCCCCCCTCCGGGCGTATCGGGGAGGGGGGCGGGAGGAGCCCGGTGGTGGCGGCGGCGGCGGCGGCGGCGACGCGATGGGGACGGCGGCCTGCGGGGTAGGTGCGGGCGGTTGGGACGCGCAGAGCCCCTGGGTCGCTACCTCTCCCGCTCCGCTCCGCTCCCTATCGATCCGAGCAAGCAGCCAACCCCCATCCCCGCGGGGGTGTCCCCGCCGCGGCGGCTCCGCTCCGCTCCTCTTCCCCCCCCCCCCCCCCCATCCCCCCCCCCATCCCCCCCCCTCCGCCGCCGCCGGGCCCGGCGCTGGCCAATCAGCGAGCTCGTTGTTGGCAGGTGCGGAGTGTTTTTGTTTTGGGTTGAAGTTGAGGCCGCAGCGATCTCGGCCGCGGCGGCGGCGGCGGAGCCTCGGCAGCTCCTTCCTCCCTCCTCCCCCTGCCTCCCTTCCTCCCCGGCCCCGC
The DNA here is from genome assembly GCF_015220805.1 of Pogoniulus pusillus. Lineage (NCBI taxonomy): Eukaryota > Metazoa > Chordata > Aves > Piciformes > Lybiidae > Pogoniulus > Pogoniulus pusillus. The sequence continues at coordinate 2,488,182 of NC_087303.1, read as the reverse complement.
CATGCGGAGGGAGATGAACGGAGTCACCAAGAGCCGCTTTGAGGTGAGGCCCCCGCGCCCAGGCCGCTCGGCCCGGCCCGGCTTGAGGCGGGGAGGGAAGGCCGGGACCGGCCGCAGTGGGGATGTCACCGTGGCCGTGTGTCCCCGGGCGCGTCCGTGTGTCCCCCGGGCGCGTCCGTGTGTCCCCCGGGCGCGTCCGTGTGTCCCCCGGGCGCGTCCGTGTGTCCCCCGGGCGCGTCCGTGTGTCCCCCGGGCGCGTCCGTGTGTCCCCCGGGCGCGTCCGTGTGTCCCCCGGGCGCGTCCGTGTGTCCCCCGGGCGCGTCCGTGTGTCCGCTCGCTGCAGCCGCAGCCGCCCCCCGCGACGCCCCTGGGACCGAGCCGGAAGGGAGGTCCTGGATGAATGGAGCTGGGCTGGGGGGGGTTAGCCCAGGTCTGGGGCTGGGGAACCTCGCAATGATGGGCAGGAGTTAGCCCAGGGCTGGGGGAGCCTCATAGCCATGGGCAGGAGTTAGCCCAGGTCTGGGGCAGGAGGAGACTCAGCCATGGGCAGGAGTTAGCCCAGGTCTGGAGCAGGAGGAGACTCACAGCCATGGGCAGGAGTTAGCCCAGGTCTGGGGCAGGAGGAGACTCAGCCATGGGCAGGAGTTAGCCCAGGTCTGGAGCAGGAGGAACCTCACAGCCATGGGCAGGAGTTAGCCCAGGTCTGGGGCAGGAGGAGCCTCACAGCCATGGGCAGGAGTTAGCCCAGGGCTGGGGGAGCCTCACAGCCATGGGCAGGAGTTAGCCCAGGGCTGGGGGAGCCTCACAGCCATGGGCAGGAGTTAGCCCAGGTCTGGGGCTGGGGAACCTCCCAGCCATGGGCAGGAGTTAGCCCAGGTCTGGGGCTGGGGAACCTCCCAGCCATGGGCAGGAATTAGCTCAGGTCTGGGGGAGCCTCCCAGCCATGGGCAGGAGTTAGCCCAGGTCTGGGGCAGGAGAAGCCTCAGCCATGGGCAGGAGTTAGCCCAGGTCTGGGGGAGCCTCACAGCCATGGGCAGGAGTTAGCCCAGGTCTGGAGCAGGAGGAGACTCAGCCATGGGCAGGAGTTAGCCCAGGTCTGGGGCAGGAGAAGCCTCACAGCCATGGGCAGGAGTTAGCCCAGGTCTGGGGCAGGAGGAGCCTCCCAGCCATGGGCAGGAGTTAGCCCAGGTCTGGGGCAGGAGGAGCCTCCCAGCCATGGGCAGGAGTTAGCCCAGGTCTGGGGGAGCCTCACAGCCATGGGCAGGAGTTAGCTCAGGTCTGGGGGAGCCTCCCAGCCATGGGCAGGAGTTAGCCCAGGTCTGGAGCAGGAGGAGACTCAGCCATGGGCAGGAGTTAGCCCAGGTCTGGGGCAGGAGAAGCCTCACAGCCATGGGCAGGAGTTAGCCCAGGTCTGGAGCAGGAGAAGCCTCACAGCCATGGGCAGGAGTCAGCCCAGGTCTGGAGCAGGAGGAGACTCAGCCATGGGCAGGAGTTAGCCCAGGTCTGGAGCAGGAGAAGCCTCACAGCCATGGGCAGGAGTTAGCCCAGGTCTGGAGCAGGAGAAGCCTCACAGCCATGGGCAGGAGTTAGCCCAGGTCTGGGGCAGGAGGAGCCTCACAGCCATGGGCAGGAGTTAGCCCAGGTCTGAAGCAGGAGGAGACTCAGCCATGGGCAGGAGTTAGCCCAGGTCTGGGGCAGGAGGAGACTCAGCCATGGGCAGGAGTTAGCCCAGGTCTGGAGCAGGAGGAACCTCACAGCCATGGGCAGGAGTTAGCTCAGGTCTGGAGCAGGAGGAACCTCACAGCCATGGGCAGGAGTTAGCCCAGGTCTGGGGCAGGAGGAGCCTCACAGCCATGGGCAGGAGTTAGCCCAGGGCTGGGGGAGCCTCACAGCCATGGGCAGGAGTTAGCCCAGGGCTGGGGGAGCCTCACAGCCATGGGCAGGAGTTAGCCCAGGTCTGGGGCTGGGGAACCTCCCAGCCAGGGGCAGGAGTTAGCCCAGGTCTGGAGCAGGAGGAGCCTCAGCCATGGGCAGGAGTTAGCCCAGGTCTGGAGCAGGAGAAGCCTCACAGCCATGGGCAGGAGTTAGCCCAGGTCTGGGGGAACCTCACAGCCATGGGCAGGAGTTAGCCCAGGTCTGGAGCAGGAGGAACCTCCCAGCCATGGGCAGGAGTTAGCCCAGGGCTGGGAGCTGCGCTGGGAAACTCATCCTGTCCACACCTCCCCGCACTCCCCTGCCCGGTGTGGGTGGGGGCTGTTCTCTCCCACGTCGTGGAGCTCCCCATGGAGGACTTCAGGGGGGCGGCAGTGGCAGTGGCAGTCCAGAGGCTGCTGCCGAGGGGGTGCTGTGGGTGGCAGCGAAGTTGGTGCTGGAGCAAGAGGCTGGGAAATGGAGCTGGAAAAAGGGAGAGGCTGGAAAAACACAACAGCTTGGGCCGGGCCGGTGGTGCTGGGGGGGGGTGGGGGGAGGGAAGGTGGCTCCAGAGCCTCGGGTTTTATTTGGGTAGTAAGTGGAAGGGGGGTGGGGAGGAAAGAAATTTGCTTGCTGGAAGAGTTGGGGATGGGAGGGTGGAGGGGGGGTGGGGGGGGGGGGTGGTGAGGGGGTGCCCGGAGAGGTCGGAAGGAGCAGAGGCTGAACAATGAGAGCTATTCAAAGGCTGCAGCACAAAGCAGGCTGCGGAGCCAGGGCTGCTCCCGGCGCTGCATTGTTGCAACAGCTGTCCCCGGGGGGGGGGACACACACACACACGACACAGGGGTGGACCGGTCCCCGGGGGAGAGCAAGCAGCAGCAGCTTGGGGGAAGCCGTTGTGAGGATGAAGACCTCTGGCTCCTTCCTCCTCTCTGCTGCCTGGTGGTGTCGGGTGTGAGGATGATCAACCGAGGAGGGCAGGAAGCCGGAGTGGGGAGGATGTGAGGCTGGGAAGGCTGCTCGCAGGATGTCAGGGGTTGGAAGGGACCCAAAGGGATCATCGAGTCCAGAGCAGGACCATCCAAGCTAGCTCAGGGCACACAGGAACACATCCAGACAGGCCTGGGAAGGCTCCAGAGCAGGAGACTCCACAACCTCTCTGGGCAGCCTGTGCCAGGGCTCTGGGACCCTTCCAGGCAAGAAGTTCCCCCTTGTGTTGAGCTGGAACCTCCTGTGCTGCAGCTTCCATCCACTGCTGCTTGTCCTAGCCCAGGGAGCAGTGAGCAGAGCCTGTCCCCCCCTGCTCCTGACCCCCAGTGCCTGTCCCCTCCTGCTCCTGACCCCCAGTGCCTGTCCCCCCCTGCTCCTGACCCCCAGTGCCTGTCCCCCCCTGCTCCTGACCCCCAGTGCCTGTCCCCTCCTGCTCCTGCCCCCCAGTGCCTGTCCCCTCCTGCTCCTGCCCCCCAGTGCCTGTCCCCCCCTGCTCCTGCCCCCCAGTGCCTGTCCCCCCCTGCTCCTGCCCCCCAGTGCCTGTCCCCCCCTGCTCCTGACCCCCAGTGCCTGTCCCCCCCTGCTCCTGACCCCCAGTGCCTGTCCCCCCCTGCTCCTGACCCCCAGTGCCTGTCCCCCCCTGCTCCTGACCCCCACTGCCTGTCCCCCCCTGCTCCTGACCCCCACTGCCTGTCCCCCCCTGCTCCTGACCCCCACTGCCTGTCCCCTCCTGCTCCTGACCCCCAGTGCCTGTCCCCCCCCTCCTGACCCCCAGCCCTCAGATATTGATTAGCATTGATTCAATCCCCTTCAGCCTTCTCCTCCCCAAACTAAGCAGCCCCAGGCCCCTCAGCCTCTCCTCCTCAGGCAGTGCTCCACTCCCTCCCCATCATCCTCCTAGCCCCTCCCTTGGATCCTCTCCAGCAGATCCTTAATCCTCCTCAACTGCTGGGGGAGAATCCTGAGTGGGTGAACTCGAGCAGTGTTTGGTTCCAGGGGGATGAGTGCTGAATTGCCCAGGAAAGCAGCCTCTGGAGGTGGGAAAGGAGCAGGAAGGTCCTGGGCTGGCAGAGTTGTCCTCATCCTCCATCAGCTCCGCAGGCAGCAGCAGAGCTGCTCGGGGTGGGTGAGGGGGGGCAGAGTGTCCTGGTGCTGCTGGGTGTGTGGCATGGGGAGGGTAGCAGCTGGCAGAGGAGGAATGTGTTGGATCCAGGTGCCTGTGGAACGTGTTGGATCCAGGCTCGTTGGTGTTCCCCTTCGAGGCTGTTCCAGGCTGCTCAGAGCCTTTGCCCGAGAGCTTTTTGGTCGCTGCGCAGGGGCTGGGACCCGGCAGAGTGGAAGGACAAAGAGCACCCAGGGAGCAGTTTGCTGCAGGGGGGGGGGGGAAACTGCCTGTGGCAAGGACCTTTCTGGCTTGGAAATCCTGCAGAGCTGAGCCCAGGTTTGAGAATGCTTCTCCTTCAGGCAGGATGAACCCAGGGCAGTGCTCTGGGTTCCAGCTCAAAGCAGATGCTCAGAGGCTGCAGCAGCTCTGCTGTGAGCACAGACACAAAGAGTTGGGGCTGTGCAGGCTGGAGCAGAGGAGGCTCCCAGGGGACCTTCTGGTGGCCTGCCAGGGTCTGAAGGGGGCTCCAAAAAAGCTGGGGAGGGACTTTTGAGGCTGTGAGGGAGTGGCAGGAGTGGGGGGGATGGAGCAAAGCTGGAGGTGGTGAGAGTGAGGCTGGAGGTGAGGAGGAAGTTGTTGAGCAGGAGAGTGGTGAGAGCCTGGCTGGGGTTGCCCAGGGAGGGGGTTGAGGCCCCATGGCTGGAGGTGTTTGAGGCCAGGCTGGCTGAGGCTGTGTGCAGCCTGCTCTAGGGTAGGGTGTCCCTGGGCATGGCAGGAGGTTGGCACTGCCTGCTCCTTGTGCTCCCTTCCAGCCCTGCCTGGTTCCAGCATTCAAACCGCTCTGTGGTTCTGCTGCTGCAGGAGGAGAGCTTTGGGATTGGCTCTTCTGGGTGGCTTCTTCTGCTGGAATTGTTCTTTGCTTCCTTCCTTCCTTCCTCAAGTCATACATTGGCCGAGGTGAAAAGGAGTTAAAGGCTCAAAGCTCTGGGGAGGCCTCGGAGCAGACTGCCAGGGCCTGAAAGGGTCTCCATGGAAGCCAGAGAGGGACTGTGGGAAGAGGCTTGGAGTGAGAGGGGATGGATTGGAGCTGGGGGAGAGGAGATTGAGGCTGGAGAGGAGGAAGAAATTGTTGCCAGTGAGGGTGGGCAGACACTGGCAGAGGATGCCCAGGGAGGCTGTGGCTGTCCTTGCCCTGGAGGTGTTCAAGGCCAGGCTGGAAGAGCAACCTGGGCAGGTGGGAGGTGTCCCTGCCCATGGCAGGGCCTGGCACTGCCTGAGCTCTGAGGTCCCTTCCAGCCCATTCCATGAGTCTCTGAACTCGATTTTACTCCATGGAGCAGCTGAGGGTTCAGTTTGAGTTTACACCATGGAGCAGCTGTGGTGGTGAAGGAGCTGCTGAGGACTTGCCCCTGCTTTGACCTGAGCTATCTCCAGAGCTCTCTGCTGGGGCTGGCTTGGTGCTTGGCACTGGTGAGGCTTCTCTGGCAGCTCCCTGAGGTGAAGGTCTCCCTGGTGCTGAACCAGGGATCCCCTGAGGTGGTTTTGTGTGGAGCTGGAGGCAGTGACAGCTCAGGGGTGATGCTGAGAGGAGAGCAGCTGAGCTGCCTGGGCTGTGGCCATCCTGCCTCTCAGCTTGTGTAACAGGAAGGGAGGCAGCCAGGCTGGGCAGGGGGTTAGATCCCAGCTTTAATTGGGGCTGCTAATGACTGTTTGTCCTCTTGGCTCACCTGCCTGTGGCTCTGTTGACTCATGGCATTGTGAAAATCGACCCAGGGCATGGCTGAGCCTTGCCAGGGTGCTGGGGAAGGTGGAAAGTGCCCAGCTCTGGAGGCAGCCAGGGCCTGCTCTGTGTCCCTGCTGGTGGTGTCCTGATCCATCAGCACCTTTCCCTTTGGCATCAACCACCCTTTTGTGTGTGACAGACCCAGCCAGTGCCCTTCAGCTCAAACCATTCCTGTGCCAGGCTCTCACCACCCTCAGCTGCCCAAGGTCTCATCCAGCCTGGCCCTGAACAACCCCAGGCCAGGAGGCAGCCACAGCCTCCCTGGGCAGCCTGTTCCAGGCTCTCACCACCCTCACACTCAACAACTCCTTCCTCAGCTCCAAACCATTCCTGTGCCAGGCTCTCATCACCCTCACAACTTCATCCTCAGCTCCAAACCATTCCTGTGCCAGGCTCTCACCACCCTCACAACAACTTCATCCTCAGCTCCAAACCATTCCTGTGCCAGGCTCTCATCACCCTCACAACTTCATCCTCAGCTCCAAACCATTCCTGTTCCAGGCTCTCATCACCCTCACACTCAACAACTCCTTCCTCAGCTCCACTCTCAGCCTGCTCTGCTCAGCTCCCAACCATTCCTGTTCCAGACTGTCACCACCCTCACACTCAACTCCTTCCTCAGCTCAAACCATTCCTGTTCCAGGCTCTCATCACCCTCACAACAACTTCATCCTCAGCTCCAAACCATTCCTGTGCCAGGCTCTCATCACCCTCACAACTTCATCCTCAGCTCCAAACCATTCCTGTGCCAGGCTCTCATCACCCTCACAACTTCATCCTCAGCTCCAAACCATTCCTGTGCCAGGCTCTCACCACCCTCACACTCAGCAACTCCTTCCTCAGCTCCACTCTCAGCCTGCTCTGCCTCAGCTCCAAACCATTCCTGTTCCAGGCTCTCATCACCCTCACACTCAACAACTCCTTCCTCATCTCCACTCTCTCCCTGCTCTGCCTCAGCTCCAAACCATTCCCGTTCCAGGCTCTCACCACCCTCACAACTTCATCCTCAGCTCCAAACCATTCCTGTTCCAGGCTCTCATCACCCTCACACTCACCAACTCCTTCCTCAGCTCAGGGAGGGTTTGGGCTCTATTTCCAGGTGGCTGTGCCAATGACAGCAGCAGCAGCAGCTGGACAGCAGCTGAATGTGACTCTAGTTGAGGCTGGAGGGGGGGGAGGAAGAAATCTCATCCCCAAATGCTGGAGCCCAGCAGACATTGGCTTGTTTGACTTGTGGTGAGCTTTGGGTTGTGCTTGAAGAGCTGAGTCTCAGCTGGGGTGGGAGGATAAAAATACTGCAACAGGTTTGAGGTTTGTTTGGGGCTGGGTTTGGGTTTCTTTTTTTTTCCTTTTAAATCCACTCAAAGTGAGTTTGGAGTAAAACCTCTGAGCCAAAAGGAGCTTCTGCAGAGAAGGAAATAGTGCTTGTGGGAGGCTTGTAGCAGAGTCCCTGCCCATGGGCTGCCTCATTCTCTCTCTCTCTCTGAAGTCAGGAAGTCTTTTTGTCTTATTTATAGCCTGCTTGCCTGGTTCTGTGGGCAGTGGTCTGTGTTTAAACCTTGGGAGGGTGGCTGGGAGCAAAGTGAATCCCAGGATGGCTCAGGTTGGAAGGGAACTCAGAGCTCAGCTGCTCCAACCTCACTGCCATGCTCAGGGACACCTCTCAGCTGCCCAAGGTCTCATCCAGCCTGGCCCTGAACAACCCCAGGCCAGGAGGCAGCCACAGCCTCCCTGGGCAGCCTGGGCCAGGCTCTCACCACCCTCACACTCAACAACTCCTTCCTTAGCTCCACTCTCACCCTGCTCTGCCTCAGCTCCAAACCATTCCTGTTCCAGGCTCTCATCACCCTCACACTCAGCAACTTCATCTTCAGCTCCAAACCATTCCTGTTCCAGGCTCTCATCACCCTCACACTCAGCAACTTCATCCTCAGCTCCAAACCATTCCTGTGCCAGGCTCTCACCACCCTCACAACAACTCCATCCTCAGCTCCAAACCATTCCTGTGCCAGGCTCTCACCACCCTCACAACAACTCCATCCTCAGCTCCAAACCATTCCTGTGCCAGGCTCTCACCACCCTCACACTCAGCAACTCCTTCCTCAGCTCCACTCTCACCCTGCTCTGCCTCAGCTCCAAACCATTCCCCCTTGGGCTGGCTCCAGACCCCCTCAGCAGAAGTCTCTCTGCAGCCTCCCTGCAGGCTCCCTTTAGGCCCTGGCAGCAGCTCTGAGGTCTCCCTGGAGCCTTCCCCTCTGCTGGGGCTCTGAGCAGCCTGCTCCAGCCAGGGCTGTGCCTGCACTTTGCAGGGGTTTGGACTGGAGGAGCTTTGAGGTCCCTTTCAACCCAGCCCTGGGGAAGGAACCAGCAGCATCTCAACTCCACATCTCTGTAAGAGGCCACAAAGCACCCAGCTGAGCACTGAGCCTGCTGAGGAGACCCTCCCCCAGGCTCAGCATTTGTGGTGGGTTTGCTTCTCAGCACTCCTCACCCCTCTGAGGTCTGACCCCAGCAGGTCTCAGCCCCAGGAGTGATTCCTCATCTTCTCAGGGTGCTTTTCACTCAGCACCAGCTCCAACCCCTGCCACTCTGTGGTGCTGTCACTCAGGCTCTGCCCAAGCTCCTGCCAGGGCTGCCCAGTTGCAAACCACTCTGCTGGCAGAAGGTGGCTAACTGGGAAGCTGCAGCAAAGAAAGAGGCTCCTGCTGGGATTGCCTCTTCTAGAGCAGCTGAACCACGAAGCCAGCTCTTAGGTGGAGCTGTGGGATGCTTCCTTTGGCTTGGAGGCAAGAGTGGGACAGGAGAATAACTCAGGTGAACAAAACAAAGTGGTGAAGCTGCCCTTGGGGGTGGCTGCCAGCTCCTGGGGTGGAAAAACAAACAGGGTCTGACCTCTGTGCTGCTGCCAGCTGCAGTGGGTTCTGCAAAGCAGAAGCAGACTTCTGCTGTCTCACCTCCAGGGCTGACTTTGAGGGCATCCTGGGGTGGATTGAAAAAGGTTGGGTAGGTCCCAAGAGGTTCTCCTGCCCCTCTGCTCTGCCCTGCTGAGGCCACAGCTGCAAGCTTGTGTCCAGCTCTGGGACCCTCAGCTCAAGAAGGAGCTCAGGGAGCTGCTGGAAGAGCTCAGCCCAGAGGCACAGAGCTGCTGCAGGCAGAGAACATCTCCTGGGAGCACAGCTGAGGCAGGCTGGGGCAGAGGAGCCTGAGGCTGCCCTCACTCCTCCTGCTGCAGCTGTGCAGGGCTGGAGCCAGGCTGTGCTCAGGGGTGCCCAAGGGCAGGGCAAGGGGCAGTGGGTGGCAGCTGGAGCAGAGGAGGTGCCATGGGAACAGGAGGGGAATATCTGTGCCTGTGGGGGACCTGGAGCCCTGGAGCAGGCTGCCCAGAGAGGCTGTGGAGTCTCCTTGCCTGGAGCCTTGCCAAGGCCTCCTGGATGTGCTGCTGTGTGCCCTGCTCCAGGTGGCCCTGCCCTGGCAGGGGGCTTGGACTGGATGATCTCTGCAGGTCCCTTCCAACCCTCCAACCATTCCCTGCTCTGCCTGCACTTCCACCACCTGAATCCTAGAACCCAGCAGGCTGGCAGAGAGCTCCAAGCTCAGCCTGGCACCCAGCCTGGCACCCAGCCCTGCCCATCCAACCACACCATGGCACTCAGTGCCCCAGCCAGACTTGGCCTCAACACCTCCAGCCATGGGCACTGCACCACCTCCCTGGGCAGCCCATTCCAGGGCCAATCACTCTCTTTGCATCCCTCCCCCCCAGTCCCTTTATCCCCCCCTCCTCTCCCTGCCTCCCCCCCTTCATCCCTCCCTCTCCCTGCATTCTCTCCCTGCATCCCCCCAGCCCCAGCAGCAGCTTTGTCCCACTCCCAGGCAGGTTCCATGCTAACCTGGAGAGGTTTTTCCATCCCAGCATGGGGGAAGCTTGGAAGTGACCTCTGGAGCTCATCCAGTCAGACCCCAGTGCCCCAGCAGGCCACCCACAGCAGCTTGCCCAGGGGCACAATGCCCAGGAGAGGGTTGGGAGCTCTCCAGAGAAGCTGAGGCAGAGCAGGGTTAAGACTGAAGATGAAGAAGTTGTTGAGTGTGAGGGTGGTGAGATTGGCACAGGCTGCCCAGGGAGGCTGAGACTGGCACAGGCTGCCCAGGGAGGCTGAGACTGGCACAGGCTTCCCAGGGAGGCTGAGACTGGCACAGGCTTCCCAGGGAGGCTGAGACTGGCACAGGCTGCCCAGGGAGGCTGAGACTGGCACAGGCTGCCCAGGGAGGCTGAGATTGGCACAGGCTGCCCAGGGAGGCTCAGACTGGCACAGGCTGCCCAGGGAGGCTGAGACTGGCACAGGCTGCCCAGGGAGGCTCAGACTGGCACAGGCTGCCCAGGGAGGCTGAGACTGGTACAGGCTGCCCAGGGAGGCTGAGACTGGCACAGGCTTCCCAGGGAGGCTGAGATTGGCACAGGCTGCCCAGGGAGGCTCAGACTGGCACAGGCTGCCCAGGGAGGCTGAGACTGGCACAGGCTGCCCAGGGAGGCTCAGACTGGCACAGGCTTCCCAGGGAGGCTGTTGGGGATGTTGAGGCCAGGCTGGATGAAGCCCTGAGCAGCTGAGCCTTGCTGAGAGCTGTCCCTGGGCATGGCAGTGAGGTTGGAGCAGCTCAGCCCTGAGCTCCCTTCCAGCCTGAACCCTCCTGTGCCATTAGGCCAAACACCTCCCCTGGGCAGGCTGAGCAGCACCTCCCTGCCTGGAGCAGAGCAGGTTTGGGTTCCCTGCCCACAGCCCCTGCCTAACCTCTGCCCTTGCTCCCCAGATGTTCTCCAACAACGACGAAGCTGCAATCAACAAGAAGCTGCCCAAGGAGCTGCTGCTTCGGTGAGAGTCCCTCCTGGCTCCTCAGCTGGGAGGAGAGTGGGGCCTGGGCTGGGCTTTGCTGCTCAGCTCAGCAGCCCTGGGCATGGCCTGGGTGGTTTGGGAAGCTGTGGGCAAACAGAAGCAGAGCAAAGGTCTGCAGCAGCACTTTCTGCTCTCACTGTGCTGTGCTTTGGGCTGGGGGTTTAAGTGCTGCATGGATTTGCTGCTTGCCTGCACTGCCTGGCACTGCCCAGGGCCTTGGTGGCAGTAAAGGGGCAGGTGCAGGCCAGTGGGGAGGGTTTTTGCCCCTGGGTTGTTTCATTTACACCCCCAAGTTGGTTCCTCTGCTTCAGTTACTCTCCAGTAGGCTTTGTGCTGCTGCTGGGCAATGCCAGGCAGATGTTCAGCAGCTGGAGGGCAGAGCTCTGCCAGCTCAGCCTCTGTGCCCTCTCTGCTGCCCTTCCACAACCCCCTCTGGAGGTTTGACTGCCCCGGGGTGAGGGTCGAGGCTCTGCTCTCTGGGTGTGGCTGTGCCTCTGTTGGTGCCAGGCAGACAGGTTGGGGTCAGCAGCACTTGTAGCTGAGGTGCTGGGCAGGGAGTGGGCAAGGTTGGCAGCAGCTGGGGTGGGTGACAGGACCAAAACCTTTGTGCTGCAGGGGCCTGTGAGGTGCTGCCAGCACCCAGAGGGAAGAAAAGGTCTGAGAAGTTGATCTTGGAGCTCAACTGTGAAGGGAGAGGGAGGGGAAAGTCTGATCCTGGTTTCTTTTTGCCTCTGTTGCCTTCTCTCTCTCCTCTCTTCTCTCTCCTCCCTTCTCTTTCCTCTCCTCTCTTCTCTCTCCTCTCTTCTCTCTCCTCTCTTCTCTCTCCTCCTCCTCTCTTCTCTCTCCTCCTCCTCTCTTCTCTCTCCTTCTCCTCTCTTCTCTCTCCTTCTCCTCTCTTCTCTCTCCTCTCTCCTCTCTCCTCTCTCCTCTCTCCTCTCTTTCTTCTCCCCCTCCCCTCCCCTCCCCTCCCCTCCCTTCCCCTCCCCTCTCTGACCTGATCCAGTCACTTACTGCAGAATTAGTCACCCAGGAGCAGCACTTGGAGGTCTCTCAGGTCCTGGAGGGGCTGCAGGAGAGACTTTTGGCAAGGGCTGGGACTGATAGGATGAGAGGGAATGGATTAAAGCTTGAGGAGGGCAGATTGAGAGTGGAGAGGAGGAAAAATTCTTGCCAGTGAGGGAGGATGATGAAGGGACTGGAGGATGCCCGAGGAGGAAAGGCTGAGCCCTGGGGCTGCTTAGCCTGGGGAGGAGAAGGCTGAGCAGAGCTCTGCTGCAGGCCTGGAGGCTGCTGCCAGGAGGCTGGGGCCAGGCTGCTGTCGGTGGCAGGAGATGGAAACTCAACCCCAGGAGCTTCCACCTCACCATCAGCAGGGAAACTTCTCTGGTGTGAGGCTGCAGAGCCCTGGAGCAGCCTGCCCAGAGAGCCTGTGGGGGTCTCCTCCTCTGGAGAGCTTCCAAACTCAGCTGGGTCACAGCCCCCTTCAGAGGACAGAGCTCTGCTTTGCTACCACCCACCCCAAACCCCCACAACCCCCACTCAGGGGGGTGATATTTCCCCCTCCCCTCCCCGTGGGCACCCTTCTGGGTGTGCTTTCAGCTGGGATCTGCTGCCTCTGCTCTTCTTTTCACACGGCAGCTCCACAGCAGAAGCCTTTGGCTGTCTCCAGTCCTTTCCCCCCCTCCCCTCCCCTCCCATCCCTTTGTTTTCTGCAGCCTCTTTGTTTTGCCCAGCAATGAGCACTAAAGGTGTTGGCTCTGGGGGGTTGTGTTCTGCTTTCTCCCGCAGGATTTTCTCTTTCCTGGACGTGGTCACTCTCTGTCGTTGTGCTCAGGTCTCCAGGGTAAGAGTTTTCCTCCTCCTCGGTGGGTTTTAAGCACTGGGTTGGCCTTTGGGGGGGAACAGGTTGGGAGAGTTTGCAGCCAGGGAGCTTGGTGCAGCTCAGTTCGTGTTGTTTAAAGCCACCCCAGGGACTTCTGAGGGCATCAAGGAGGTGGGAACAGAGAGCTCAGACACCAGCCCAGGGTCCTGAGCAGGAGGTGGCTGAGCCCCAGAGGCACTCAGAGCTCAGACACCAGCCCAGGGTCCTGAGCAGGAGGGAACTGAGCCCCAGAGGCACTCAGAGCTCAGACATCAGCCCAGGGTCCTGAGCAGGAGGGAACTGAGCCCCAGAGGCACTCAGAGCTCCAACACCAGCCCAGGGCCCTGAGCAGGAGGGAACTGAGCCCCAGAGGCACTCAGAGCTCAGACATCAGCCCAGGACCCTGAGCAGGAGGGAACTGAGCCCCAGAGGCACTCAGAGCTCAGACACCAGCCCAGGGTCCTGAGCAGGAGGGAACTGAGCCCCAGAGGCACTCAGAGCTCAGACATCAGCCCAGGGTCCTGAGCAGGAGGTGGCTGAGCCCCAGAGGCACTCAGAGCTCCAACACCAGCCCAGGGCCCTGAGCAGGAGGGAACTGAGCCCCAGAGGCACTCAGAGCTCAGACATCAGCCCAGGGTCCTGAGCAGGAGGGAACTGAGCCCCAGAGGCACTCAGAGCTCAGACATCAGCCCAGGGTCCTGAGCAGGAGGGAACTGAGCCCCAGAGGCACTCAGAGCTCAGACATCAGCCCAGGGTCCTGGTGCCTAAGGTGCTCCTGCTGCCCAGGGTGCTCCAAAGGGCTGCAGTGAGGATTCCCTCCCAGCCAAGCTGCTAAAGCTGCCTCTGCTCCATGGCTTCCACCTCACCTGGGAGCAAACACAGCCTGGCACCACCTTCTGCTCCTCCTGGGCTGGGATTCCTGTTGGCCTTTGCCACCTTCAGCCCTAAAGGAACCAACCTGCCCCTGGGGTCCTGCTGCTGGCCTCGGGGTGGCTTTGGGCTGCTTTTGTTTTGCCTATTAACAGATTTCCTTTTCTCTTCCCCTCCCTAATGAAGGCCTGGAACGTTCTGGCCCTGGATGGCAGCAACTGGCAACGAATTGACCTCTTCTTTTTCCAGAGGGACATTGAGGTATCACTCCAGTGACACACAAACCCATTTGGGGGTTGGTTTTGATCTTGTTGGAGATGTAATTACAGCCCAGAATGGCTTCACTCTCCCATCAGAACCCTTTCTATGACCTTCCCTGGGGATCTGGAACTCCTTCAGTTCACTTCTGGCTTCAGGGAGTTTGGTTTGGGGGTTTGGAGTTTGGTTTGGGGCTTTGGAGTTTGGTTTGGGGCTTTGGGGTTTGGTTTGGGGCTTTGGGGTTTGGGGGTTTGGAGTTTGGTTTTGGGGTTTGGTTTGGGGGTTTGGAGTTTGGTTTGGGGCTTTGGGGTTTGGTTTGGGGCTTTGGGGTTTGGTTTGGGGGTTTAGAGTTTGGTTTGGGGGTTTGGGGTTTGGTTTGGGGGTTTGGAGTTTGGTTTGAGGTTTGGCCCCAGGAGCTCCCTCAGCCTGAGCAGCTTTAGCTTTCCTCTTCTCTCCCCCTTCAGAAGCTGAGCAATCCTCCCCCTCCCTCCCCCTCTGCTGGGGCTTTCCTCTGCAGTGTGTTTTGACCCAGGACAGCAAAGTGATGTTGAGCTGCTGGGTGTTGAATTCGACTCTTTGGAGTCCCCCTGGTGGCTTCTGGACTTTAATCAGACGATTTCCTTTTTGTCTCCCTCCCAACAGGGTCGAGTGGTTGAGAACATCTCCAAGAGGTGTGGGGGGTTCCTGAGGAAGCTGGGCCTGAGAGGCTGCCAGGTAGTGGGAGACAATGCACTGAGGTACTGCTCTGGCTCCTTCCTGCTCCAGTGGCACAGAAAGAGCTCCCCCTCCCTCCCCTCCCCCCCCCCCCCCCAAAATCCCACTGGAAGCTTCTCTGGGGCTTGGTTGGAGGATTTGAGGTTTATTTGGGGCATTAAAGCTCCTCAGCAGCTCCTTGGAGTAGGAGAAAACCTTCCCCAGGGCTGTTGAGCAGGAGAGTGGTGAGAGGCTGGCAGGGGTTGCCCAGGGAGGGGTTTGAGGCCCCATGGCTGGAGGTGTTTGAGGCCAGGCTGGCTGAGGCTGTGTGCAGCCTGCTCTAGGGTAGGGTGTCCCTGGGCATGGCAGGAGGTTGGCACTGCCTGTTCCTTGTGCTCCCTTCCAGCCCTGCCTGATTCCAGGGTTAAAGCTCCCCAGCAGCTCCTTGGAGTTGAAAAGCTCTCCCCAGGGCTGCACCAGGACACTGAGATGAGGTCTTTGTGCCTGCAAGACCTCAGCTGTGCTCCTGCTGAGCTTCCCAGCTCCTGGGATGGGTTGGAGTTGGAGTCAGCTCTGATAGGACCACAACAGAGCAGTGGCTGCTGGAGGAGGAGGAGGAGAGGAAGAGGAGGAGGGGGAGGAGGAGGAGGAGAGGAAGAGGAGGAGGAGGAGGGGGAGGAGGAAGAGGAGGAGGAGGAGGAGGAGGAGGAGGAGAGGAGGAGGAGGAGGAGGGGGAGGAGGAAGAGGAGGAGAGGAGGAGGAGGAGGAGAGGAGGAGGAGGAGGAGAGGAAGAGGAGGAGGAGGAGGAGAGGAAGGGGAGAGGAGGAGAGGAAGGGGAGAGGAGGAAGAGAGGGGGGAGGAGGAGGAGAGGGGGGAGGAGGAGGAGGAGGGGGAGGAGGAAGAGGAGGAGAGGGAGAGGAGGAGGAGGGGGAGGAGGA